>NW_027331928.1:5796500-5986483 GCF_048418815.1 Hemitrygon akajei
CCAATAATTTACCTACTACGGACGGGCACATTTACCGGATGACTGTTAAACAATTTTTAAACAACCGAACAGCATGAGATATCCTCCAGTCCTCCAAACCCTGATGAGTGTGATTGACGGAAAGAAGGGAGATTGCCTCTGACAACGTGTATGTTTAAACAGGACAGTGTGGAGGGATATTGACTCTTGTCAGACCCCTGTAGTGTGCGATGAATTGGTGTGTAGACTGCTTAACTCTGCGTCTGACCCCCGGGAGTGACTGATGGGACGGTGTGGACAGAGCTTCACTTGAGTCTGACCCCGGCAGTGTGTGATGGGACGGTGCGGATGGACACTAACTCTGCGTCTGACACACGGGAGTGAATGATGGGACGGTGTGAACAGAGCTTCACTTGAGTCTGAACCCCGGTGTACGTGATGGGTCAGCGTGGACACAATACACTTTGTGTCTGAGCCCGGGAGGGTGCGAAGGGCTGGTGCGGAGGGAGCTTCACACTGACCCAGGAGTGTGTGATTGGATAGTGAGGAGGTAAATTCATTCTGGGACTGACTCCAAGATTCTGAAATGAGATGTCGTGCAGGGAGCTTCACCCTGTGTATGCTACGTGAGAAGGTGATGGGTCGGCGTGGGATGATATTCAGTATGTGTTTGAGTAAGGAGTAGTGATGTGACCGATGCTGAGGGAGCGTCATTCTGTGTCTGACCGGGGAGTGTGTGATGGGACGGCGTGGATGGAGATTCTCCTCACCCTCCCTCCTCAGTTCTGCACCTGGTCTCACACACACTTATTATCTCTGAGATAGACACACTGTTGGAGATTACAGGAACGCGGAGAAACTGGTGATTGGTGAGAGGGGAGAGAGGGAGTGAAGAGGGAGATTCACTCTGTGTCTGACCCCGGGAGTGTGTGAAGGGACGGTGTGGAGGGAGATTCACTCTGTGTCTGACCCCGGGAGTGTGTGATGGGACGGTGAGGGAGGAGAGTCATTCAGTCCTCTGACCTCGAGAATGTGTGATGGGACGGTGTGGAGGGGGATTCACTCTGTGTGTAACCCCGGGAGTGTGTGATGGGACGGTGTGGAGGGAGATTCACTCTGTGTCTGACCCCGGGAGTGTGTAATGGGACGGTGTGGAGGGAGCTTCACTCTGTGGCTGACCCCGGGAGTGTGTGATAGCCCGGTGTGGAGGGAAATTAATTCTGTGTCTGACACCATGAGAGTGTATGGGGCCATGTGAGTGTGCCTCACACTGTGTCTGATCACTGGGGTGTGTGATGGGATGCACTTATGTCCTGACCCCAAGACTTTTGTTTCTGACGGTGCGGAGGCGCTCACTCTCCCTCTCCCTCTCTCTCTCTCTCTCTCTCTCTCTCTCTCTCTCTCTCTCTCTCTCTCTCTCTCTCTCTCTCTCTCACACACACACACACACCACACACACACACACACACACACACACACACACACACACACACACACACACACACACACACACACACACAACACAAAATGCCGCTACACATCCACTCCCTCACCACCACCGCATTTGCCTCTACTTTCAACCATTTTAAAAGCCCCCATTTCATTGCTGGTGTTAGTTTGTCTCGCTGAGCTCAGAGGATTCTCGACAGCATGGACTGTCAGCGAGAGTTACATGAATGTGCAGCTCTTAAAATGGTCTCACCGTGTCCATCGAGGTGCGTGGGACAAGGATGGCTGGAGGGTGTTTTCAATCTCTTTCTAACAAGGGGAGTAGTTCATCGAACAGTCTGCAGGGAGCTTCACTCTGTGTCTAACCTTGGGGGTGTGTGATGGGACGGTACGGAGGGAGCTTCACTGTGTCTGACCTGGGAGTGTGTGACGGGACAATTTGGAGGGAGATTCACTCTGTGGTCTGACGCCGGGAGTGTGTGATGCAACGGTGTGGAGGGAGATTCACTCTGTGTCTGACCCCGGAGTGTGTGATGGGACGGGTGTGGAGGGAGATTCACTCTGTGTCTTACCCCCGGGACTGTGTGATGGGACGGTGTGGTGGGAGATTCACTCTGTGTCTGACCCCGGGAGTGTGTGATGGGACGGTGTGGAGGGAGATTCACTCTGTGTCTGACCCCGGGAGAGTGTGATTGGACAGGGGTGGAGGGAGGATTCACTTGTGGTTGACCCCGGGAGTGTGTGATGGGACGGTGTGGACGGAGATTCAGTCTGTGACTGACCCCGGGTGTGTGTGGTGAGAGGGAGTAGAGGGAGCTTCTCTGTGTGTCTGACCCCGAAGTATAAAATCGGATGGAATGGAGGGAGCTTCACTCTCGTGTGGATATATTAATCGTCTCTCTTTCCCTTTGAATTTATTTCAAGATGTTTTGAAACAGAGTTAGAACAATGTTGCTTCGCCCCATCGTCTGCTCTGAAATATAGGGCCAATGAACAGTGAATCTCTCTCCACACCGTCCATTTACATACGCCTGTAGACAGACACATAAACTGATATCCTTCCACACAGGCCCATCACACATTGTAGGCGTCAGCTGTAAAGTGAAAATCCACCCCCTCCCAACCGCCCAATCACACGGACTCCGGCGGTTCAGAGTCAGAGTGAAGCTCCCTCTGCACTGTTCCATCAAATACTCCTGTTGGCAGACATAGAGTGAAGTTCCCAAACACTCTCTCTAAAGCACATTACTGTGATCAGACAGAGTGTATCTTCCAAAACACCGTCCATCACTCTCTCCCGGGTCAGACACAGAGTGAATCTCCTTCCACACCGTCCCATTAAATACTCCTGGGGTCAGACAAAGAGTGAATCTCCCACCAGCCCGTCCCATCACACACTCCCGGGGTCAGACACAGGATGAAGGTCCCTACACACTGTCCATCAGACACATCCGGCGTCAGACGCAGGGTGAGGCTCATGGCGAATCTCACTCCCCTCCGGTCCGTTACACACTGCCGGGATCAGACACAGGGTGTAATTCCCCCCAAACTGTCTTATCACTGGGGACTGGGACAGAGTGAAGCTCCTCATCAACGTCCCATCAAACACTCCGGTGTCAGACTCAGAATGTATCCCATGTACACAGTTCCACCACACACATCCGGGACAGAGACACAGAGTGAAGCTGTCTCCACTCCGTCCCATCACACAATCCCGGGGTCAGACACATGTTCAAGCTCCTGCAGGCCGTTGGTGTTATTTCTGCTCATTTCCACCGGATATCGATCTGCTCGGTCCTCAGTTTCTCTACGTCTCTGCGAGTACAGGCCTGGTCGTGTGGTTTCGCACCACTTTCACCCAGTGACTCCAAACTCACCAGCCCTCCACAAATCTCACTCACCTCCCCCTCCCTCCTCAGTTCTACCTCTGTTCTCACACACACTTATTATCTCTGAGACAGACACACTGTTGGAGACTACAGGAACGCTGGAGTGCTGCTGATGAATGAGAGGGAGAGAGGGTGTGAAGAGGGAGAATCACTCTGGTTCTGAATCCACACCATTCCCCGCTCCGGCACATCGCCTCCCACACCACCACCCTCTTAGCCATTTCCCTCACCCCCATTTAAAAAAAAATCCTTTCACTTCCCCCCTTTGCTTTCTGTGGAAGATTGTAACTAATCTGCACTGTCCAGTGGACCTCGACTTTCCCGGGAATCCAAACACGGCCCGGTACATTCAGTCCGGTAACGCTTACTGTGATCGGGAGAGAGTGGAGTAGAGAGGGTGGGAAGACAAAAAGAGAAGTTTAGTGAAGAGGGCAGGGAGATAGAAAGGCTGAGGAGAGAGTGGAAGCGGATTAAAAAGGAGAGCTGGAGAGATGGGCGAAATTGAATCTCTCAAACAATCCTCCCTCTCAACCACTCTCTCTCCATTCTCTCCAGTCCTTGCCCTCCCCTTCTTTCAGTGATACCCCATTCTGACCCCTGTAAATCACGACTCTCTTTCCGCCATACCCTAGCCTTCCCCCTCACTCCCTCCTCCCTCTGTTTCTCCCCACTCTCACCACTCTTCCCCCGCCACACTCATCCATCCGGACCATCCCCTCTCACAGCCTGAATGTCCTTTTCCCGCAGCAATTCCTCCCCCTGCTCACGGCTCCTCTCTTATCAGCTGCTCATCTGGTGTTTGTTTGTCTCGTTGAGCTCAGAGACGCAGAGGATCCTCGACAGGATGGACGACAGCCGAGACTTACATGACAATGCAGATCGTAAAACCGGGACTCACCGTCTCCATCGGGAGGTGAGTGGGGCAGAGCCGGAGTGAGGGAGATTCAATCTCTTTCTAACCCGAGGAGGAGTGTGTGATGGGGGTTTGTTGATGGAGCTTCACTCTGTGTCTGATCCCGAGAGTGTGGGATGAGAACGTGTGGAGGGAACTTCACTCTGTCTCAGACCCCGGATTGTTTGATCTCACGGTGTGAAGGGAGATTCTCTCTGTGTCTGACACCGGGAATGTGTGATAGAAAGATAGAAACATCGAAAACCTAAGGCACATCATAGTTGACCTACCAAAATGAACCGCTTCACACTTACCTGCGTTCAACCATATCTGACACTTCTCAGCCCAGCTTTGCATCTTAACAATGTCCCGCGTTTACATCTAACAGCCCTCCCTACCATAGGCAACATTTCCATCCTTATTGTCATCAGCAAACTTACTACCCCATCCCTCCACTTCTTCATCCAGGTCATTATAACCATCATAAAGAGTAAGGGTCCTTGCGGTACTCCACTGGTGATCCACCTCAATGCAGAAGATGACACGAGGAAACCCTGAACATCCTCTGCATAGCACCATCCAGAGACAGAGAAGCATCTTCAGCGGCAGGTGCTATCGATGCAATGCTCCTCAGACAGGATGAAGAGACATTACTCCCCAATGCCATTCGGCTTTACAATTCAACCGCCAGGGGCAAGATATGTTAAATGCCGGGGTTAGGACTGAGCTTAAGTTACCATTCAATGTATTTTAGTAAACTATTTAAGAACTTTTTAAAAGTTATTTATTAATGTTTTTTTGAGAGGGTGATTTTAGATGCATATCATATTTATACTGAGTTAAGTATTGTATGTAATTAGTTTTGCTACAATAAGTGTATGGGACACTGGAAAAATGTTGAATTTCCCCATGGGGATGAATAAAGTATCTATCTATCTATCTATCTATCTATCTATCTTATCTATCTATCTATCTATCTATCTATCTATCTATCTATCTATCTATCTATCTATCTATCTATCCATCTATCTATCTATCAACGACTCCGTGCCTTCTTTGTGGAAGCCAGCTCTGGATCCAAAAAGCAATGTCACCTTGGATCCCATGTCTCCTTACGTTCACAATAAGCCTTGCGTGGAGTACCTTATCAAATGCCTTCCTGTAATCCGTTACACTACATCTACTGCTCTTCCTTCATCAATGTGCTTAGTCACATCCTCCAGGGACGGTGTGGCTGCAGCTTCACTGTCTGTCTGACCGCGGGTCTGTATAACGGAACGGAGTGGAGGGAGAGTCACTCTGTTTCTGATCACGGGTGTGTGTGATGGGAACATGCGGAGAATGTTTCACTCAGTTTCTGACACCGGGTGTGTGTGATGGGTCGTGGTGTAGGGAGATTCACTCTGAGTCTGACCCCGGTAGTGTGTGATGGGTCGGTTTGGAGGGAGCCTCACCCTGTTTCTAACTTTCACTGTTCTGTCCACAGCTGAACCGAATGTATCGTATGTGGAACGTCATTTCAAGACCCTTTCTGTTACCCGGGTCCAGACGAATGGAAGTCAGTTTCACTTTGTTGGTTTGACTTTGCTCACTGATGTGTCTCTTCCTGTCGAAAAATTTCATGGAAAGCGCACTGTTAATCCTAATTATTCACTGTGAGACAATAGGTCAGTGGCAATGTGTGCGAGACTCGATGAGATACAGTCTCTATGGGAGGGTCGGTGAGGAACGAGAGTTCTGGGAAGGGTCGGAGTGGAGGCAGAGCAACAGGCGGGGTTCTACAGAGGGAGGGCTGTGGAAAGGAATGAGAGACGGGCTCTATGGGAGGATCGGTGAGGAGGGAGAGCGCTCTGGGAAGGGTCGGAGTGGAGGCAGAGCAACAGGCGGGGTTGTACAGAGAGAGGGCTATGGAAAGGAATGAGAGACGGGCTCTATGGGAAGGTCGGTGAGGAAGGAGCGCTCTGGGAAGGGTCGGAGTGAAGGCAGAGCAACAGGCGGGGTAGAACAGAGGGAGGGCTGTGGAAAGGAATGAGAGACGGGCTCCATGGGAGGGTCGGTGAGGAAGGAGCGGTCTGGGAAGGGTCGGAGTAGAGGCAGAGCAACAGGCGGGGTTGTACAGAGGGAGGGCTGTGGAAAGGAATGAGAAACGGGCTCCATGGGAGGGTCGGTGAGGAGGGAGAGCGCTCTGGGAAGGGTCGGGGTGGAGGAGGAACAACAGGCGGGGTGGTAGAGAGGGAGGGCTGTGGAAAGGAATGAGAGCCGGGCTCTATGGGAGGGTCGGTGAGGAAGGAGCGCACAGGGAAGGGTCGGGGTGGAGGCAGAGCAACAGGCGGGGTTGTACAGAGGGAGGCCTGTGGAAAGGAATGAGAGACGGGCTCTATGGGAGGGTCGGTGAGGAGGGAGATAGCTCTGGGAAGGGTCGGGGTGGAGGGAGAGCAACAGGCGGGGTTGTACAGAGGGAGGGCTGTGGAACGGAATGAGAGACGGGCTCTATGGGAGGGTAGGTGAGGAAGGAGCGGTCTGGGAAGCGTCGGAGTAGAGGCAGAGCAACAGGCTGGGTTGTACAGAGGGAGGGCTGTGGAAAGGAATGAGAGACGGGCTCTATGGGAGGGTCAGTGAGGAAGGAGCGCTCTGGGAAGGGTCGGGGTGGAGGCAGTGCAACAGGCGGGGTTGTACAGAGGGAGGGCTGTGGAAAGGAATGAGAGACGGACTATGGGAGGGTTGGTGAGGAAGGAGCGGTCTGGGAAGGGTCGGAGTAGAGGCAGAGCAACAGGCGGGGTGGTACAGAGGGAGGGCTGTGGAAAGGAATGAGAGATGGGCTCTATGGGAGGGTCAGTGAGGAGGGAGTGCGCTCTGGGAAGGGTCGGAGTGGAGGCAGAGCAACAGGTGGGGCGGTATCGAGGGAGGGGCTGTGGAAAGGAATGAGAGATGGGCTCTATGGGAGGGTCGGTGAGGAGGGAGAGCGCTCTGGGAAGGGTCGGAGTGGAGGCAGAGCAACAGGTGGGGCGTTATAGAGGTAGGGGTATGGAACGGGATGAGGAATTTCTCTGGGTGGCGTCGGTGCAGATAACGTCATGAGATTTTTTGTGTGGTGGAAGTATCGTGAAAGGGGGTTAAACTGGGGACGCTGAGGAGGGAGAGCTGTGTTCTCGGGGGTGGGGGAGCGTGGTGCGAGAGCAGTGAGTGCTGTGGCATGGCCGGTGAGCAGGAAAAATCCCTGGGAGGAGTGGCGAGGCGGGAGGAGTGTGGCAAGGTCTGTGAGGAACGTGAACTTTGTAAAAGTTGTACTAAACCCTCCCCGTTCTAACCCTACTCTCTCAACCTACTCTCCTTTCTCTACACTGCCTTCCTTTTCTCCGCCATCTCTCACACCCGTATCCTCTCTCATCCTCTTTTCTTCCTCTCTGGCCCACTTTTTTCCTGTCTCTCACCCTCCCTCTCGCGCTATCTCCCCTTCCCCAACCATTCTCTCTGTCTTTTCCACATCTCTCCCCTTCTACGGTTCCTGCTCTCACTGTTGCCCTGTCCCCTCTATCTACTCTTTCCCCACTCTCCCATTTCCCACACTCTCTGTTCTCTCTCTTTCACACTCCTCCTCTCTAACGCTCTCTACCGCTCTCGTTGTACTCTTTCCCTCACCGTTCACTTCTCCCCTCCACTTTTGCTGTTTTCTATTTCAGTCTGTCTCTCCGTTCACCCCCTCTCGCCCTCCCCAAATATTCCGATCAACTCCCCCTCCACACACTTCCAACTCTGTATTCACCCCGTCTCTCTCTTCTTCACGCTCTCCCCTCTCTCTTCACCCTCTTTTTAATCCCTCTCCCTTTCTTTCTCGCTCCCTTTGTTTCGAACTCTACTGCCTCCCAAATTTCTCCTCCCAATCCCGACACACACCTTCTCTTTCGCTATCCCTCTCTCCAGTCTCACTCCTCTTCAGGCATAACCTCGCTCCCTTTACTCCTTCCCTCTCTCTGCCCTTCCCCTCTCGCCGCCAATCGCTCCCATTTTCTCGCCCATCGCTCCAATCGCTCAATTCTCGCTCCACTTATCATTTTCATCCTCACTCTCCTGCTCTGTCTCCACGGCTCTTTCCCCTCTTCCACCTCTCTCTCACTTCAAATCCCTACCTCTCTGTCCTCTCTTTCCCACTCTATCGTCTTCTCTCTCTGTCGTCACCGCTTCCCCATTATTTACGGGTCTCTCCTGCTTCCATTTCTCTCTCTCTCTCTCTCATTCTCTCACTTTCTTCCCCAGACAGTCAGACCTCCACCGACTCAGAGTTGATCTTTGGGAAAGTCGAACGCCTCATCGATAAGGGTGAGGATCCTCCCATTGCCTCGGGACCGGGCGAGCTGCGAGTCACTGCACAAACAGGTCAGAGTTCACAGTACCGACGCCATTCTGAAGGGGTCACGTGTCATACTTCCAAGTGTCCAAGTTTCTAATGCATCTGCCTCGACCACTACCTCTGGCAGTTTGTGCCATGGACTGACCACAATCCGGGTAACAAAAGGTTGATAATCGGCGCCCCGATTCCATATTTCTTTGTTTTCCCTCTCAACATAGGCCTGTGAACTCTGGTCCTCGATTCTCCAAGACGATAGAAAATGACTCTGCGTGTTCACACTGTCTCTCCACCCCGTGGCTTTATATACCTCTGAAAGGTCACCCCTGCACTCCAAGGAATATAGTCCCAACCTTCCTGACATCTCCCTGTCTCTCCCACCATCGAGTCCCAACAGTATTCTTGCAACCTCCGTCTGCACTCTTTCCAGTTCTATGTTTTCCAAGAGTCTCTCCTTGCAATAATGATCAGAGATGTATTTACAGACGAGTACCTTCATTGTCTAATTTACCACGTACGTGAATTCATAAACTAAACACCTCGTGTCCACACCGGCTAACTCACCCTGACCTTCCATGCACGGTCAGAGAACAGAAAAGATATCACCTGTTGAAAGGGAGCTTCTGCTGCTGGTCACGTGTTTCCTTGTGAAGGGAAGATCGTGCCTCACGAGCCTAATTGAGATTTTTGAAGAGGTAACAAAAACAAATTGATGAGGGTAGGGCGGTAGATGTGGTCTACATAGACTTAGTAAGGGATTTGACAAGGTCCCCACGAGAGACTCATTCAGACAGACATGATGCATGGGATCAGTGGAATCTTGGCTGTTTGGATAAATATATTGGCATAAAGGAAGAAAACAGAGGATAGTTGTGGAAGGAAAGTTTTCTGCCTTGAGGTCGATGGCCAGTGGAGTGCCGGAAGGATCTGACCTAGGGCCCCTGCTCTTTGTGATTTTTCTAAATGACCTTGATGAAGAGGCGGAAGGATGGATGGTTAAGTTTGTGGATGCCACGAAGTTTGGAGGAGTTGTGGATGGAGCTGCAGTTTGCCGAAGGTTATATGACAGGATGCAGAGTTGGGCAGAAAAGTGGCAGCTGGAATTCAATCCGGACAAGTGTGAGGTGATGCATTCTGGAAGGACAAACCAGAATGCCGAGTACGGGGTTAATGGTCGGTTACATAAGAGTGTCGATGAACAGAGGGGTCTTAGGGTTCAAATCCATACATCCTTCAAGGTCTCTGCACAGGTTAATAGGGTAGTTAAGAAGGCCTATTGGATTCAGGACTCCATTAATAGGGGGATAGAGTTCAAGAGTAGTGAGGTCATGTTGCAACTCTACAAATCTCTGGTGAGACCACACTTAGAGTATTGTGTTCAGTTCTGTTCATCTCATTATAGGAAGGATGTGGAAGCTATGGAGAGGGTGCAGAGGGGATTTACCAGGATGTAGGCTGATTGGAAAACAAGTTTTACGAGGCAAGGTTTGCAGAGCTGGGAATTTTCTCTTTGGAGCGTAGAAGGATGACAGGGGCTGATAGAAAGTGACAAGATTATGAGAGGTATATATAGTGTGGATGGCCAGTACCTGTTTCCCAGGGTAGCAAAAACCAGTGGGCATATATAAAAAGTTAAGGAATTGAAATTCAGTGGAGACCAGTGGTAAGTGTTCTTTTTACATAGAGTGTTCTGGATGCCTAGAATGTCTTGCCAGGGATGGTGGTGGAGGATAAAAACATTAGGGGTATTTAAGAGCCTCTTGGGCAGACACATGGATGAAATAAAAATAGACGGTTACGGGGTAGTGTCGGCTCAGTACGTTTTTGGAGGAATACATGGGTCGGTACAACATCGAGGGCAAAAGGGCCTGTACTGTGCTGTCGTGTTCTAGTTTCTAGGGTCTAGTATCCCAGTACACAATGCCGGGGTCAGACATAGAGCTAAGCTCCCTCCCACTCTCCGCTGTGCTGTAGTGTTCTAGGTTCTAGGGTCAAGTATCCCAGTACACAATGCCGGGGTCAGACATAGAGCTAAGCTCCCTCCCACTCTCCGCTGTGCTGTAGTGTTCTAGTTTCTAGGGTCTAGTATCCCAGTACACAATGCCGGGGTCAGACATAGAGCTAAGCTCCCTCCCACTCTCCGCTGTGCTGTAGTGTTCTAGTTTCTAGGGTCCAGTATCCCAGTACACAATGCCGGGGTCAGACACTGAGCTAAGCTCCCTCCCACTCTCCGCTGTGCTGTAGTGTTCTAGTTTCTAGGGTCCAGTATCCCAGTACACAATGCCGGGGTCAGACATAGAGCTATGCTCCCTCCCACTCTCCGCTGTGCTGTAGTGTTCTAGTTTCTAGGGTCTAGTATCCCAGTAAACAATGCCGGGGTCAGACATATTGCTAAGCTCCCTCCCACTCTCCGCTGTGCTGTAATGTTCTAGGTTGTAGGGTCTAGTATCCCAGTACACAATGCCGGGGTCAGACACAGAGCTAAGCTCCCTCCCACTCTCCGCTGTGCTGTTGTGCTCCAGTGTTCACGTGTCCACTGCTCTGTCCCCGTCAGACCTTCTTGCCTCCTCTGTCAGCTTGACACGTTCCTGTGTGTCAGGAAAGGGGGTCGGATGGACCCAAGTGCAGGATGCAGACACTGAAGTACCAGGGGGAGGACAGGATTGGGATGCCATTGCATTTAAGGGTTAATGCAGGCAGGCAGGGGGATCCAAGAGTTCAGACGAGGCAGGCATGCATTTGGATCACACAGTTCGGGGCAGGCAGGCAGGCAGGAAGATCCCACAGTTCGGGGCAGGCAGGCAGATCCCACAGTTCGGGGCAGGCAGGCTGGCAGGCAGATCCCACAGTTCGGGGCAGGCAGGCGGGCCGATTCCTCATGGCGGGCCGCAGGGATCCCGGGCAGGGCCGCCTCCCAGTCGGAAAACACAGAGGCCTGGGCCAGTCGCGGACACCTGTGCAGGTGCAGGGGCACAACACTTAGGAAGTAACAGGTGGAAAAGTTAGAACCCCGCCGGCAGCGGCAGTCCGGCCGGAACCGCCCGACGGAGGCAGCGGATAGGATAGGGCAGAACCTTCGCCGGGCAGCGGCAGTCCAGCCGGAACTGCCCGACGGAAGCAACTAGTAGGAAGGGGCAGAACCCCGGCCGGGCAGTGACAGTCCGGCCGGATCGCCCAGCGGAGGCAACGAGTTGGAGGGGGCAGAACCCCCCGCCGGGCAGCGGCAGTCCGGCCGGATCGCCCAGCGGAGGCAACGAGTTGGAGGGGGCAGAACCCCCCGCCGGGCAGCGGCAGTCCGGCCGGATCCACCTGACGGAGGCAACAAGTAGGAAGAGACAGAACCCCCGCCGGGCAGCGGATGTCTGGGCGGAACCGCCCGACGGAGGCAACGGGTAGTAAGCTGGGTCCAGGGTAAGCGGCAAAACTACAGTGATCCACCGGGTACATTGGTAAATTGGGAAAGGCAACCGACAGCGAGGCAGCGCAAGCAAGGAGAATAAGGCGGAACAGCGGGACCAGCGCACAGGAGAGAAGTCGGGGAACAAGACCAACCGGATTGAGCATATACAGAACATCCCAGCAACCAGGGCAGAGCAGGATTCCGAGCAGGGCGGCAACCAGGGCAGAACAGGATAGAGAACAAAACGACCACTCGCCCGGTCTCCGTCCCACGGCCCCTTGTAAACACCGGCAGCCGAATTGGCCACAGGCGCGCCTCCTTGATCCAGGATGATCTTAACAGGCTCAAAGGGGCCGGGAGGGACAGCTGCAAGACCCGGAGTCCGGAGCCATCGTACCGGATCGAGACCCGGAACGCCGATTCCAGACCGGACCGGACCCTGACAGTATCGTCCCCACACCCCCCGCCCCACACCATGGGAGCCTCCTTGCTACCAAAGCGGGTCTGGAGGACCAGGGACGTACGGCGGGGGGGGGGGGGGGATATCCAGAGCAGAGAGGACCCCAGGGTATCGAGAACTAGCCTCCAGTGCCTGTGTTTCTGGGTCCATGCGTGGGGTGGTCGTTCTGTAAGGAGGGGCCGGATGGACCCAAACGCAGGACGCAGACACTGAAGTACCAGGGGGAGGACAGGATGGGGATGTCATGCAATGTGAGGGTTAATGTAGGAGGGGCGGAATCTGAGAGTTTAGACGAGATCCCAGAGTTCAGACGAGCCAGGCAGGCCGGAGGATCCCACAATTCGGGGCAGGCAGGCAGGCAATTCCCACAGCTCGGGGCAGGCAGGCAGGTAGATCCCACAGTTCGGGGCAGGCAGGCAGGCAAGTCCCACAGTTCGGGGCATGCAGGCAGGCAAGTCCCACAGTTCGGGGCAGGCAGGCAGGCAGATCCCACAGTTCGGGGCAGGCAGGCAAGTCCCACAGTTCGGGGCAGGCAGGCAGGCAGATTCCTCATGGCGGGCCGCAGGGATCCCGGGCAGGGCCGCCTCCCAGTCGGAAAACACAGAGGCCTGGGCCAGTCGCGGACACCTGGGCAGGTTAGGGGCACAACCCTTGGGCAACGAGAGGAGGAAAGGGTAGGAGTCCCTAGGGCGGGCCGCATGGATCCCGGGCAGGGCATCCTCCCAGGTGGAAAACACCGAGACAAGGGTCAGTCGCGGACACCTGGGCAGTTGCAGGGCACAACCTTTCGGGAGTAATAGGTGAAAAAGGTAGAACACCGGCCGGGTAGCGGCAGTCCGGCCGGATCCACCTGACGGAGGCAACAAGTAGGAAGAGACAGAACCCCCGCCGGGCAGCGGATGTCTGGGCGGAACCGCCCGACGGAGGCAACGGGTAGTAAGCTGGGTCCAGGGTTAGCGGCAAAACTACAGTGATCCACCGGGTACATTGGTAAGTTGGGAATGGCAACCGACAGCGAGGCAGCGCAAGCAAGGAGAATAAGGCGGAACAGCGGGACCAGCGCACAGGAGAGAAGTCGGGGAACAAGACCAACCGGATAGAGCATATACAGATCATCCCAGCAACCAGGGCAGAGCAGGATTCCGAGCAGGGCGGCAACCAGGGCAGAACAGGATAGAGAACAAAACGACCACTCGCCCGGTCTCCGTCCCACGGCCCCTTATAAACACCGGCAGCCGAATTGGCCACAGGCGCGCCTCCTTGATCCAGGACGATCTTAACAGGCTCAAAGGGGCCGGGAGGGACAGCTGCAAGACCCGGAGCCCGAACACTCGGACCGGATCGAGAACCGGAACGCCTTTTCCCGACCGGACCGGACCCTGACACTGTGGAACTCCGCCCATCTTTGCCGATGCACCACCGAAAGCATCCAATCACGATACAACTCGGCTTGGGAAGGAAGCTACTCCCTCCGTGACCGGAGGAAACTGCAGAGAGTCGTGGACACAGCTCAGCAAATCAGGCCTCACCGCCACGGACTCTCTCTGCACTTCCCGCGGCGTCGCTGAAGCAGACAGCCAGCCTGGATAACTCTCTTACACCCCCATCATCTCCTATCGGTGCAAGATACGAAAGCACGTTTCACCAGGCTCAAAGACAGTTTCTACCCCGCTGTTATCAGACTATTGAGCAGTCCACTATTCCGATAAGATGTACTCTTGGCCTCATAGTTTACTTCGCCGTCGCCCTTGCGCCTTATGGTCTGCCTGACCCGCACTTTATCTGTAACTGTAGCACTTTACACCGCATTCTGTTACTGTTTTACCCTGCTCTACTCCATTGATGTCATCTGTATCTATGGCATTCCACTGGCTCTCTCCTGTCTGTGATGTATATGTCGGGGTGCAGAGGAGGGAGGACAGTGGGAGAGACGGTGAGGAGGGGGCATAGTATAAAACTTAAACCACACTCTCACTCTTCCTTTCCCTTGTTTCCACTCCCTCCCGTTCTCTCACGCCGTCTCCTCTCTCTATCCTCTCTCCCTTCCTCTATCACCCTGTACCTCTATCAAACTCTTTCCCCCATTGTCTCCCACTGCCTGATGATATTTGCCCTTTCCTCTCACTGTCATCCCAGGCCGAACCCCACCCGCTCTCCCCACCTCTCTCTGTCTCTGTTTACAGCTCATCTCACCTTCATGCTTTCAGTTCCTCCCTATCCATCTATATGTCCCTCTCCCCGCAACTCTTCCCCTCAATCTTTCCCCTCTCTCAAATTATCTTCTCTCTCTTCCCCATCCCTCTCCCACTGTTCTCTGCACACGCTCCCTTCTCAATCACCCTCTCTTTCGCTCTCTCTCGCACCTTTCACTCCCTTCTCACTTTACCCGTCTTTCTGCACTTCCCCCCGCACAGTCTCCTCTCCCCCTCTGTCTCTCACTCTCTCTCCACTTTCTCACCTCGTTCTCTTTCCCCATTGCTCTCGCGTTTTCCCGCCCATTGCGCCATCGCAATCTCCCGGTTCCTGCCCATCGCTTTCACCGTTTCTTCTCTTCTCTCTCCTTTCACTCCCCCAAACCATTTGTCTCGCAGTCTCTCAGCCCCTCTCTCCCCCTCGCGTACCAATCTCTCTCTCTTCTGCCGTCTCTTCTCCCTCCGCGAGTCTCTCGCCCATTCTCTCCCGCTGTCTCATTCTCTCCCTTATCTGCCTGTCCGACTGTCTCTCCCAGATGATCTGACCTCCACATACTCAGAGCTGAACTTTCGGAGAGACGAACCCCGCATCGATGAGGACGAGGATCCTCCCATTGCCTCGAGAACCAGAAAGATGCCAATCACTGCACAAACAGGTCAGAGTTCACAGTAGTGACGCCATTCTGGAAGCGTCAGATCAGCCCGAAACTTTCAACTTCCAAATTCATCTGCCTCGACCACTTCTCTGGGAGCTCGTTCCACTTCCTGTCCGAAATGTATATAAACGTCCTGTTAGAACTGAGATACGGAGAAATTACTTTAATCAGAGGGTGGTAAATCTGTGGAATTAGTTGCCACGAACAGCTGTGGAAGTCAAGTCATTGGGTGTGTTTAAGGAAGGGATAGATAGGCTGTTGGTTAGCCAGCGTTTCAAAGGCTATGGGGAGAAGGCAGGGGAGGGTGGATGACTGAAAGAATTTGATCAGCTCATGATTGAGTGGTGAGCAGACTCGATGGCCCGAATGGCCTAACTCTGCTGCTATATCTTATGGTTTTATGGTCGTGTGGTCTCTCCACAGCTGTGCCAGTTCAACAGTCGAATGTGAAGATCGGAAATAGACCGCACCGTCTGATCTGCCTACTCTGCCTAGTTACAGTCGCCCTCATCGTGACAGTGGTCACACTCTCGATCCATGGTGAGTGGAACGGGCTCCGGGTGGAGTCAGACTATGAATAAAGAGAGTGGAATAAATTGTTATTGTAAAACACCAGAGCGACACCGACACGCCCCTTACCGTAACACAGATTAAAACCCATCACCATAACTCGGACACACCCCTTACCGTGAAAAAAACACGGCCTTAACCGTAACACAATCAAGAATCGTCCTGACACCGACACGCCATTCACCATTACATCAACAATGCTGTTTCCGTAGCACGGTCACGACCTTCAACGAGACACAAATACACTCTTAACCGCGACACTGACACGACCATCGCCGTGACACACACATGGCAGTCACACTGACCTCAACGGACCCCTCACTGTAACATCGACATGACCCTGACCGTGTCACTGATAAACTCCTCACGGCGACACCGACACACACCTCACAATGACTCCGACACGATCTTCACCGTGACACTGAGGTACCGTACACCGTGACACCTTCACACTCTTCGACTTGAACCGCTCCGCACCGCATCGTGACAAAGTCTCACACGTCATAGTACTCTCAGTGACACAGCTCAGCGTGACCCTCGCACACACACCGTGGCCATGACGTGTCCCTCACCGTGACACAGGCATACCCCTCTCTATCAGAACAGCACACCATGACACAGATACTCCACCCACGGTGACACCACCAGGCCCCTCACTCTGACATTTTCCTCGTCTTAACATCGATAATACATTTCCTTGTGACCCAGCACACCTCTCGCCGGGTACAGAATCTCCCATCACAGTGATACCGACTCGTCCCTCACAGCAACTCGGACATGCCCCGCAAGGTACTGACGCAGACCCCCATGGTAACAACAGCAAAACCTTCATCGGGACATTGATAACCCCTCAGTCTGACTCAGCCACGCCTCTCAAGATAACGCTAACTCCTCTCACTGTCTCACAAGCACATCCTTCACTGTGACACGCTTCACCGTGACACTGACACAACACTCTCTGTGACCCGTTCGGTAGCGTGACGCTGACTCACGTGTAAACATCCTTTACCATGTCTCTCAGTATCACAGATTCTTCAGTCTAAGATCACCACCGACCGAAACTATCATGAGTTAAACTCATCCCTTCAGTCCAAGCTTTCTGCGCTCAACTCTAATCTGTCCGATCTTAAACGAATGCACAGCGATCTCCGTCACCAGTTCACTGAGATGGAAACGAAGTACAGATCTGTCAACGAAACCAAGGCTCAAATCTGCGAATTCTTGACCAGCAGAAGAGGTGAGACATCATCCCCCTCTTTCACCCGCTCCTCATCACAGGGCAGGCATTGAGAGAGGAAGCGTCACTCTGTGCTTGACATCGGGAGTGTGTGAAAAGATGGTATGGAGGGTGATTCACTCTGTGTTTGTCCTGGTGAGTGTGTGATGGGGCTGCGTGGAGGAAGTTTCACTCTATCACTGAATCCAGGAGAGTCTGATGGGACGTTGTGGAGGTGGATTCACTCTGTGTCTGACAACGGGATTGTGAGACGTAACATTACAGCTTCACTCTATGTCTCACTCCGGGAATGTCTGATGGGACAGTAAGGATCCATCTTCACTCTGTGTCTGATAGCGGGATTGTGTGATGGGACACTGCCCAGAGAGATTCACACCGTGTATGACCTCTGAAGTGTGGAGAGAGTTCCACTCTGAATCTGGGAGTGTGTGACCAAATTAGTGCAGACGGGACCGTGTGGAGGCAGCTTCCCTCTGTGTCTGACACTTTGCTGTGAGGTGTGTTGAGAAACTGTAGAGTGAGAATCACTCTTCCTCTGAGAGAATGGGAGAGTTTATAAAGCGAGCAGATTGAGAGGGGGGATGTCATTTCTTCGGCAGTTTGGACGGGGCACGACTATGCAAGCGCGTGAAAGTCGGCCTCTGAAGCAGCGAGAGGGGTTAAAAAACGAATAGATTAACGGAGCGGGCAACGGAGTAGTGGGAGACAGATTCGGAAGGGTTTGGCTCGAGAGGCTTCGGCGAGCAGAGAATGAGGACGAGCTTGCTCCCAGTGAGATAAGGCCGGGTAAGCTACTTTAATTAATCTAATTTGATTAGTAATAGGTAATGGAGGCAGCAGTTAGGGCAGTCCAGTGCCCCTTTTGCAGGATCTGGGAAGTCAGGGCGAGCTCTGTTGTCCCTGATGACTACACCTGTAAAAGGTGCATCCAGCTGCACCTTCTAACAAACCGAGTTAGGGAACTGGAGCTGGAGCTGGATCAGCTTCGGATCATTCGTGAAGCAGGGGCAGAAATAAACAGGAGTTTCTGGGAGATAGTCACCCCTAAGAGTCAGGGGACAGGTTGCTGTGCGACCTCAGAACATCCCTGTGGCCGTTCCCATCAACAATGACTACAACGGTTTGGATACTGTTGGCGGGGACAACCTACCAGGGCAAGTTGCATTGGTCACGTCTCTGGCACGAGGCAAGGCCCTGAGCTCAGAAAGGAGGGAGCGTAAAGAGGAGAGCAGTAGTGATAGGGGATTCAATAGCGAGGGGTGCAGATAAGAGGTTCTGTGTGAGAGATTGAGAATCTCGGGTGGACTGTTGCCTCTCTGGTGCAAGGAACCGTGATGTCTCGGAACGAGTTCTCAGCATTCTCAAGAGGGAGGGTGAGCACTCAGATGCCGTGGTCCATGTAAGGATCAATGAAGTGAATAGGATAAAGGAGGAGGTTCTGCACAGAGAGTTTAGGGAGTTTGGGGCAAAATTCAATGACGGAACTCCAGGGTTGAAATTTCAGGATTGCTAACAGTGCCACGTGCCAGTGAGGCTGGAAATAGGTTAAAATACAGCTAAATACGGGGCTAAGGAGTTGGTGCAGGAGGGAGGGCTTCAAGTTTCTGGACAATTGGGTCTTGTTCCAGGGAATGTGGGACCTGTTACTATGGGACGGGTTGCACCTGAACTATAGGGGGACTAAAATCCTTGCGGGAGGGTTTGCTAGTGCTGCTGCGGTGGATTTAAACTAGATTTGCAGGGGGAGCGGAACCAGAGTGATAGAGGAAATAGTGAGATGGAGGAGGATAAAGATAATGAGAGAACTGCAAGTTTAGTGCATGGAGCAAAGCCAGATGTAACACATAAAAAAGGCTTTGAGGAAAGAGAAGCAGAATAAAGGGTGTAAAGGTAGTAGGTTAGAAGGGCTAAAGTGCGTCTCTTCAATGCCAGAAGCGACAGGAACAAAGGTGATGAACTGAGAGCTTGGATACGTACATGGAATTACGATGTAGTGGCGATTACAGAGATGGCTAGCACCAGGGCAGGAATGGATTCTCAATATTCCTGGATTTCAGTGGTTTAAAAGGGTTAGAGCAGGGGAAAGGGGGAGAATGGGTGGCGTTAATGGTCTGCAATAACGCTACAGCTACAGAAAGTGTGGCTAATGCAGCAGGATCCTCCTTTGAGTCAGTATGGGTGGATGTCAGGAGCAGGAAGGGAGCAGTTACTCTACTGGGGGTATTCTATCGACCTCGTAGCAGCAGAGACATCGAGGAACAGACTGGGTGGCATATTTTGCAAAGGTGGAAAAATAACAGGGTTGTTATCCTGGATAACTTTAACTTCCCTAATATTGATCGGCACCTGATTAGTTCCAATGGTTTAGATGAGGCAGAGTTTGTTAAATGTGTCCAGGACGGATTCCTGTCACAGTATGTTGATAGCCCGACGAGGGTGAATGCCATGTTGCATCTAGTATTAGGTAACAAACCGGTTCAGGCCACAGATCTCATAGTGGGTGAGCATCCGGGGGACAGTGACCAACACTCCCTGGCCTTTAGTAGTATCATGGGAAATGATAGAATCGGAGAGGACGGGGAATTTTTAATTGGGGAAGGTCAGAAACAAGGCTGTAAAGCTTGAACTTGCGGGTGGGGATTGGGATGACGTATTTGCAGGGAAATGTAATATGGATGTGTGTTTGATGTTTAGGGATCTCTTGCAGAATTTTAGGGATACATTTGTTCCGGTGAAGAAGATAAAGCATGGTATTGTGAAGGAATTATGGGTGATAAGTGAGTTGGAAAATCTAGTCAGGTGGAAGAGGGCAGCATACATGGGGTTTAGGATGCAAGGATCAGATTGGGCTATTGAGGAATATAGGGTAGCAAGAAATGAGCTTCAGACGGGGCTGAGGAGAGCAAGAAGGGGGCGTGAGAAGGCTTTGGAGAGTAGGGTAAAGGAAAACCCCAAGGCATTCTTCAGTTATGTGAAGAACAAAAGGATGACAGGTGTGAAGGTAGGACCGAATAGAGATAAAGTTGGGAAGTTGTGCCTGTTGGTTGTGGAAGTGAGCAAGGTCCTCACTGAATACTTCTCTTCGGTGTTCACGAATGAAAGGGAACCTGATGACACTGAGGACAATATGAGCGAGGTTGAAGCTCAGGAGTATTGCTGATATTATTTGAGGAAGGACATTCTTGCTATTGAGGGAGTGCAGCGTAGGTTCACGAGGTTGATTCCCGGGATGGTGGGAATGTCATATGTCGAAAGAAAGGAGGGGCTGGGCTTGTATACACTGTAATTTAGAAGGATGAGAGGGGATCTGATTGAAACATATAAGATTTTAAGGGATTAGACACAATAGAGGCAGGAAACATGTCCCCGATGGTTTGCGGAGTCTGAAAACAAAGTCCACAGTTTAAAAGTAAGGTGTAGGCCATTTAGAAAGGAGTTGAGGAAAAACTTTTTCGCACATAGAGTTGTGGATATGTGGAATGCTCTGCCTCAGAGGGCAGTGGAGACCAATTCTCTGGATGCTTTCAAGGACACGTTAGATAGAGCTCTTAAGGATAGCGGAGTCAAGGGATACAGGGAGAAGGGAGGAACGGGGTACTGATTGTGGATGATCAGCCATGATCACAGAGAATGGCGGTGAAGCTTGAAGAGGCCAAACGGCCTACTCCTGCACATATTGTCTGTTGTCTATTGTCTAATACACCGAGTGAACTGACCGATGCAGTATAAAGCTACAGTATCACATACTAGTTCTTATATGCCAACATTGCTGTTATCAAACTTAATCATCTCAATCTGTAAGCAACCCTTCTGGGGACTACTGCTCAAGTACTCCCAAGTACCTATGCACCTCTGATTTTTGAATTTTCTCCCATTTTTTTTCTCGCCCTTATTCCTTGTACCAAATGGACATGGCCGTACACTTACATACACTGTATTTCATCTGTAACTTCGCTGTCTGTTCTCCAAACCTATCGAAGTCCTTCTGCAGTCTCCCGATTTGCTCTAAAGTACCTGTCCCGTACATTTCATTGTATCAACTGCAAAGATCGAGCGGCTTACGGAGCCGGGAGGGGCGTCGGGGTTCAGTGGATGACGAGGACGGGGAAGTGTGCACGGGAGCGAAAGGGTCACGTTTACGGGTAGGGGCGGTGGAGGAGGGAATGACGGAGATGAGAAGTGTACAGGAGAAGGAGTGGGTCACGTAGGCGGGAGTGGTGAAGTGGAGATATTATGTGGAGGAGAGTAGCAGGACTGCAGGAAAGTGACGGGTTGACGGAAACGGGACGTGTTTTTGAGAGGGATTGGGTTATGGAGGCAGGGAGGAGTGTGTCCGTATTACAGTGGAAGGCTTGTTGGTATGTTGGTACCGTTGAGCTGTGCGGTTTTAATTACGGTTCAGGGCGTGTCGGTATGTCGACGTCACGATGGGGGACGCGATCCTGTCACGGCGAGGGATGTTTCGGTGGCACACGAGTTTTGTGCCATTTTGATGGTATGGGGTCGCTCAGCGTCCGGTCGGGGTTGTGTCCATGTCATGGCGAGGGGTGTGTAGGTGTAACAGTGACAGCTGTGTGGCTCGCTCACTGCCTATGCTATCTGTGAAATGATTGTTCTCCATGTTTCACAATCTATCGTCAATGTCCTTGATCTAACCCACCCCCTCATCTGCACACTCGATGAGTTTATTCTCAGTTTTTGCCCCTCTCTGCAGAGCAGTGAACGTAAAGCACCGAACAGAACAGACCATTCGGCCAACAATGTTGTGATATCCCAGTTGAGCTAAATCACTTCTGACTGCACAACAACCATCTCCCTGCATTCCCTGCACATTAACGTCCCTGTCAAAGAGGGACATGAACCGCTCTCTCCCTGAGTTTGTCAATGAATCCCATGTGACTAGTAATGCCGCCCAACAACTTTTAATACTTCCCGCTTCATCATGCCAAATGCAACCGAAACCGGGAATGTTGAGCTGACGAACCTGCCCGCCCTGCAACGGCGTCTCACAAATGTCTACAATATCACAATTCCAACCGTTGACCCCGGCCCTGAGCTTATCGGACTTTCGGACAATACTTCCTGCATTGAAACGCACGCAGCTCAGAACGTGAGTCCCGGCAGGCTCAACATTTTGCTTCCTGACTCTGTCTGAGGGCTTACCAACACCTGCCCCAAAAATCACTCTGCTATAAGTTATGCCAGTCTGGTTTTCATTCTCCTGCAACTGTAGTTTAAACCCCACCGCACCCCCGTTTTAATGCAAACCTCCCGCTGGGCTGTAATGTCCACTCCAGTTCAGGGGTAAACTGAGAGGTTACTCGCTTGGAGAGAAAATGAAGTGGCTGTGCAACATGCGGCGATGTGGCGCGGCTTCCAGGCGGGTGTATGTGCTGCCCCCTAGTGTTCGTCGCGTCTTAGAAACTCCAACTGGATGTGACTGGAGGTCTCTCTTCCGTCCCATGTCCTGCAATTAGAGCAGTCAACTCTATTGTTAGGTATCACTACTGCTCTAACTTGGCTAATATGAAGAAGAACCATTAGATTAACTGGAAAGAAACCAATCAATGGTTTAGCCCTGTCATATTTATTTGCGCTTTCCAATGAATCGGCTTCATCGATTGTTTGCTGTTCAAAAAAAACCCGCAAAGCGCTGAAACTTTGAAACTTGTCCAAACGCCAGAATTTTATGAGTAGATGACTCCGAAAGTCAGGCACAGAGCGACGGTCCCTCCACAACATCACAGCACACACTCCCGGGGTCAGACATAGAGTGCAGCTCTCTGCACAACGTCCCTTCACAGTTTCCCGGGGACAGAACCAGAGTGAATTCCCTCCACAATATACCATCCCACACTTCCAGGGTCAGACACATATTAAAGCTTTCTCAACACCGTCCCATCATATACATGCGGGGTCAGGCACAGACTGATGTCACTCTGCAGCGTTCCATCACACTCACGGAGTTAGAAACAGAATGAAGCCCCTCAATCCATCCCATCACAGACTTTTGAGTCAGACACAGAGTGAATCTCCCTCCACACCGTCCCATCACACACTCCCGGGGTCAGACACAGAGTGAATCTCCCTCCATACCGTCACATCACACACTCCCGGGATCAGACACAGAGTGAATCTCCGTCCACACGGTTAACTGTCACTTTTCTTCTAAGATTCAGAGATATAATTGTTCAATGCCACATTTCTTCATGAAAAGTCTATCGTTAAAGGACTCTAGCTGAGCACTCAGTGCTCAACCATAAGAGTTCCGTCTTCAGTACGACTGCTTGTGGTGTCGTCTTTGGTTTGGGTTGGTGCCGGCTTGTTTACTTCGAGTCTGAGTCTGAATTAATTCCTGACCTTACTCTGCATTTGGGTTCAACACCATTCACAGCTGTCTTGTTACAGAAGGATCACAGCTTTAGGAGTTTGAGGGGATGTGCTCTCTCGGTGAAGATGAGGAAAATTCTATGGATGTTCGGTGGGGAACTTTCTGACTAGGCGCATCGCCGCCTGGTGTGGATGCTGCAACGCACAGAATAGTAACGGGCTACAGAGGGTTCCAGCCTCAGCCGCCACTCTGACGGTCACACCCCTCCCCACCATCGAGGAGGTTGTCAAGAGGCGATGCCTCGAGAAGGCGTCATCCATCACTGAGTACTCTCCCCACTCGGGAGAAGCTCTCTGCTCGTTACTACCATCAGGGAGGAGTCGCTGGAGTCTGAACACCCACACACACCGATTCAGGAACATCTTCTCACCCTGCGCCATCACATCTTTGAACGCACGAGCACTAACTCGACATTTTTGAAGTGTTCATTAATGTTTGTAATTCACATGAACTGTACGTACTTTTTTCCGTAGTGATGCTGCAAAAGAACAAATTTCAGGTAAAAATTCAAATGGTGATTCTGGTGAAAAATATTCGATACGACAGGACACTCGGCACGCTGGCCTTCACCGGTCAGGGCACTGAGCACAGGAGTCGGGAGATCACGCTGCAGTGGTACAAGACGTCGCTGAAGCTCTCTACTTTAGGAAAAATGCCACTGACCTGGAAAGAATGCACAGGGAGTTCTACGGGGATATTGCAAGTAATCGAGGGATATGGAGCGAAGGAGGGAAAGTTGGGACTTTATTCCCTGCAGCATAGCTGTAACCTTACAGACGTGCGTATACCCAAGAGGGGCAGAGCCAGAGGGAATGCGCACAGACTTTTATCCAGTGTCGAATTAGCGAGAACAAGATGGGACAGGATTGGGCTGAGAGTGGGTGGAAAGGAGAAAGAAAGAGATATCAGGGAGACGGAGGGTTCAGAGAGAACGGAGAGGGAAGGGAGAGAGATGGGTAGAGAGGGAGCGAAAGTGGGAAAAGGTTGGCAGAGGGAGAGGAGAAAGAGCGGACAGAGAAAGGGCGAGCCGTTAGGGGGTGGACCAAGAGGTAGAGGGAGTGAAGAAGAGCGGGATGGGGTCGAAATGGAGAGAAAGAAGGAGATCGATGGGGAAAGAGTTTTGTTAATGCGTGGTGGGGAATGGGGACGCAACAAAGGAAGAGGATTGAGTAGGAAGAAAGTGACATGGAGAGCAGGGAGTTGGAGAGAACGGTGCAGTGATCGTTTACGAAGAGAGAAAGGGGAAATAGAGGGGTAGTGCTTGATTCAAACCGGCCACACAGGCACAGACTGCACAGGATTGAGGTGAGATTGGGTGGAAATGAGAAAGAGAGGGTGGGATCAGAGAGACGGAGGGTTTAGAGAGATCGGGAAGGGGGAAGTTCGTCACCTGATTCATTTCGACTCCACTGGCGGTTGTCAGAAAATATCCGGGAACAAAGGTGCCGACTTCTCGCGGATGAAACGGCGAGCAAGGTTGCAAGAAAACTCTCTACGTACGAGTGTCAGTGTCTGCAGTCGAACGTTCCAGAGGACACATTGTACAGCAGACCCCAGGCCACATTCCTGGAAAAATAGAGGGTTACGGGATAGTGTGGGTTTAGTACATTTTTTAAGGAAGATATGGGTCGGCACTACATGGAGGTCTGAAGGGTCTGTACTCTGCTGTAATCTTCTATGTTACATTGGTTCTATGGCAAAACCGCTGATTGGTTTGTTTTCAGTTACTCTATTGTTGGCTTCTTTATAATTGCACAGTTAGAGCGGCAGGGGTCACTGGCAAGAGAGTTGAATGTTCTTCTTGCAGGACATGGGACGGAAGAGAGACCTCCAGTCACAGCGACGACGTCACCTGTGTGAAGTGCATCCAACTGGAGCTTCTAGCACTCGGCGAACACTAGGGGGCAGCACATTCTCCCGCCTGGTTGCCTCGCCACACCGCCCCACGTTGCACAGCCACTTCACTGTCTCTCCAAGTGAGTCACCTCTCAGTTTAAACCTGAACTGGAGTGGAGATAACACCCCAGCGGGAGGTTTGCATTAAAAAGGAGGAGTGGTGGGGTTTAAATTACAGTTGCAGGGGAATGAAAACCAGACTGACACAACAGAGAGTGGAGTGGTTTTTGGGGCAGATGTTGGTAAGTCCTCAGACAAAGTCAGGAAGTAAAATGTTGAGCCTGCTGGGACTCACTGAGCTGCGAACGTTTCAATGCAGGAAGTTTTGTACGAAAGGCAAATGAGCTCAGGACTGGGACAAAGTCTGGAATTATGATATTACAGTCATTAGAGGAGGTGGTTGCAGGGCGGGCAGGGCAGTTAGCTCAACATTCCGGATTTTGGTTGAAGAGGAAATAATTCAAGGGAGATAGGCGGCTTTAACTGTCATATCAGATGCATTGACAAACACAGGGGAAGAGGGGTTCAAGTGGCTGTTTCGCTCTGAGTCTGACTGATGGATTTTTTTTTCATTGGGACAGCGTCTCGCGTTTCGTTGAACCACAAAAAATTAGGGAATCGGATTCATCAGCAAGGACAAAAATTTAAGAAGCTGGCCAACCTCTGATGGATTTGTTTTCAGTTTATTTATTGTTTCCTTCAGTTAGAGCAGTAGGCAATGCCTATCAGGAGAGTTGAATGCTCCTCTTGCAGGACGTGGTACGGCAGGGAGTCCTCAGTGTCTCTGACGACTTCATCTGTGAGAAGTTCATCCTGATGCAGCTTCTCGGAATCGGCATTAAGGGGATGGAACTGGATGAAATCGGTATCATTCGGGAATCTGAGGGGTGATAGGGAGGACATATTGGGAGGATGCTATTCCCAATGTGCAGTTAACAGGATACTGGGTGACAGTCAGTCGAATGAAAGTTGTTAAAAAGACCTGCCCAGATTAGAGCTCCCCCTGTGGCCAACCCTCTCAATAACAGGTCTACCACTTTGTTATATTTTGGATGGGAGGAGAGGGGTGAAATTACCAAGTAGAGGGAAGTATCTCAGGTCAGGTCTCTGGCATTGATTGTGTCTCTGTGGTTCAGAAGGGAAGGGGAAGGGCGAGATGAGGCGAACTGTAGTAATAGGGGATCATTTGTTAGGGGATTATAAAGGAGGTTCTGGGTGCAATTGAGAGATTCCTGGATGGTATTTGGCCTCCCGAGTGTCAGGAACACTACCACTCTGATGGGATCTTCAGCAATCTTTAGGTGGGAGGGTGAGCAGGCGAAGTTCGGTACGTGCTGGTGAGGCCTGAAACAGGAAGACAACACCGATTAACACGTGGCTAAGGTGGCGTGATATGAATGAGGGCTTCTGATAGTTGGATCATTGGGTTCTCTTCCGTGGAAGGTGCGACCAGTGTATAAGTCCTATTTCAATACAATGAAAAGTTTAATTTTCATTCAATCTTACATGAATAGCCATTAATACAGCTGGAAGAAACAGCGTTACTCCAGGACCAAGGTGCAAAAACACCTATAATATATAAGGCTTAAAATCGGCCACAACGCAGCTTGAGTCCCGGGGTCCGCAGAATGCGACCGAAATCTGGATTCGACACCAACAGAGGTTGTCTTCTGCCGAGTGAACACTAGGGGGAGGCACGTACGACTGTCCGGAGGGCGCCCCACACCATGTTGCGCAGTCCCTTCATTTTCTCCGCTACTGAGCAAATCTCACCGTTTCCCCCGCGACTGGACAGGACTAATATCCCAGCGGGAAGCTCTGCCAAGTATTGTACGAATGACCGATGAGCTCAGGGCAGGGGTCAACGGCTGGAATTATGATATTGTAGACATTAGTGAGACGCCGTTGCTGCGGGCAGGAGCGTCAGCTCAACATTCCTGGTTTCGGTTGTATTAGTCGTGATGAAGCGGGAAGTATTCAAAGTTGAGGGGCGGCTTTACTAGTCACATGGGATTCATTGACAAACTTAGGGAGAGAGGGGTTCATGTGCCTCTTTGACAGGGACGTTAATGTACGGGGAATGAAGGGAGATGGTTGTTGTGCAGTCAGAAGTGATTTAGAGCAACTGGTATAACACATCATTGTGGGCCGTAGGGTCTGTTCAGTTCGGTGACTTACGTTCACTGCTCTGCAGGAGCGGCAAAAAGACAGACTTAAACTCATCGAGTGGGCAGAGAAGGGAGTGGGGTAGGTCAAGGACTTTGACGATAGATTGCGAAACACAGAGAACAGCAACTACACAGACAGCATAGGCAGTGAGCGAGCCACACAGCTGTCACCGTGACACCTACACACCCCTCAACATGACATAGACACAACGTCGACCGGACGCTAAGCGACTCCACACCGTGACACCCACACGCATCTCGCCGTCATACTCTGTGTAACAGCGTTGGAACTGGAACTGGATGAACTCGGGATCATTCGGGAAGCTAAGGGGATGATGTGGAAGACATGTATTCAGGTATTTACAACCACGGTGTCGGATACAGAAATCTGGGTGACAGACAGGAACGTGAAAAGGGTTAATCAGCCAGGGCCAGTGCAGAGACCCCTTGTGGCCATCACACTCAATAACAGGTAGACCACTTTTGATAAATCTGGATGGGAGGAAACGTGCAAATGACCAACCAGGGGAAAGTCTCACCGGTCAGGTCTCTGGCACTGACTATGGCTCTGTGGCTCAGCAGGGAATAAGGTGTGAAATCTGGCGAGCTGTATCTATAGGGTTGTCTTCGTCTGGGAACGGAAAAAAAGGTACTGTAGACGAGAACGAGATTCCTCAATGATATGCGGTCGTTAAGGTCACCAGTGTATAGGTAGGAAATGGGAGTCAATTCTCCAAACTTATGTATGGGCAAAGTTATAGAGAACATTCAGTTTAAAATGTTGGTTAAAGGGTTTGGGTTGCAGCGTACAAAATATGTATGAAATATAAAGATAGCCAGTATATGGAGATTATCAGTAAGTACATTCACCCATTATGTATACACAGACAAGCTCACACACACACACACACACACACACACACACACACACTCGCAAGCACAAACACAAACTCACACACACACACACACACACGCACACACACACACACACACACACACGCACACACACACACACACACACACACACACACACACACACACACACATTTATGCAGCTTGAGGCCCTCTGGGCATTTTGAATACCACAGTAATCTGCAATTGTTCACAACTGAGATTTTATTCTGCCGAACGAACACTGAGGAGCAGCACAGACTCCTGCCTGGAGGCGGCGCCTCACCGTCTCCACCTTGCTCAGCTCCGTCATTTCGTCTCCCATGAGCAACTCTCTCAGTTTACACATGAACTGGAACAGAACTAATATATAACAATATAACGATATAACAATTACAACACGGAAACACCTTACTCTCACCTAGTCCCACTGACCCGCATTCAGCCCTTAACCCTCCATTTATTTCCTGTCCATATACCTATCCAGTTTTCCCTTCAATGGCAATACCGAACCTGCTTCTACCACCTCCACTGGAAGCTCGTTCCACTCAGCTATCACTATCCCAGCGGTAAGGGTTGCAATGAAAAGGGGAGAGTGGTGGTATAAACGAAAGTTTCAGAGGGATGTAAACAAGAACGCAATTACAGATAGTTGAGTGGCTGTTGGGACAAATGTTGTTAAGACCACTGACAAAGTGAGGAAACAAAAGGTTGAGCCTGCTGGGACTCATGTTCTGAGCTGCCTCCGTTCCAATGCAGGAAGTGTTGTGCGAAACACCGATGAGCTCAGGACAGGGGTCAACGGCTGGAATTATGATATTGTAGAGACGCCGTTGCAGGGCGGGCAGGAGCGTCAGCTCAACATTCCCGGTTTCGGTTGTATTAATCGTGATGAAGCGGGAAGTACTCAAAGTTGAGGGGCGGTGTTGCTGGCCACATGGGATTAATCGAAAAACTCAGGTACAGAGGGGATCATGCGCCCCTTTGACAGGGATGTTAATGTTCAGGGAATGCAGGGAGATGGTTGTTGTGCAGTCAGAAGTGATTTACTCAATTGATATATCACAACATTGTTGGCCGAAGTGTCTGTTCCGTTCGGTGATTTACGTTCACTGCTCTGCAGGAGGGCAAAAAGACAGATATAAACTCATCGAGGTGACAGATAAGGGGATGGGGTAGATCAAGGACTTTGACGATAGATTGCGAAACACAGAGAACAACCACTTCACAGACAACATAGGCAGTGAGCGAGCCACACAGCTGTCACTGTGAAACCTACACACCCCTCACCATGATATGGACACAACCCCGACCGGACACTAAGCGACCCCAAACCGTGACACCCACACGCATCTCGCCGTGACGCTCTGCATAACAGCGTTGGAACTGGAACTGGATCAACTCGGGATCATTCGGGAAGCTGAGGGCGTGATAGGGAAGACATGGAGAGGTATTTACACCCACGGAGTAGGATACAGGAAACTGGGTGACGGACAGGAAGGGGTTAAACAGACAGAACCTGTGCAGAGACGCCTTGAGTCCAACCCGCTCAATAACAGGTAGATCACTTTAGATACTTCAGCATGGGAGGAGAGAGGTGCAAATGACCAAGCAGGGGAAAGTCTCACCGGTCAGGTCTCTGGCACTGGGTATGGTTCTGTGGCTCAGCAGGGAAGTGCTGAAATATGGCGAGTTGTATCGATAGTGTTGTCTTTGTTAGGGGAACGGAAAACAGGTACTGTGGACGAGAACGAAATTCCTCGATGGTATGCGGTCGTTACCGTCACCACAATACACGTAGAAAGAGGGGGCCGATATGCAGGTGTGCACAAAATTAGAAAAAAAATACATTCAGTTTAAAATGTGGCTAAAGAGTTATGGTTGGAGCGTACATAATATGCATAAAATATCAAGATAGCAAGCATATGCAGGATATCAGTCAATACATTCACGCATTATGTATACACACACGCACACACACACACACACACACACACACACACACACACACACACACACACACACACACACACACATTTATGCAGCTTGAGACCCCCTGGGCATTTTTGATGCCACGGTAATCTACAATTGTTCAGAGCAGAGATTGTCTTCTGCCGAGCGAACACTGGGGGGCAGCACAGACTCCTGCCTGGAGGCCGCGCTACATCGCCCCCACCTTGCTCAGCTCCTTTATTTCCTCTCCCATGAGCAACCCTCTGAATTTACACCTGAACTGGAATCGAACTAATATCCCAGCGGTAGGGTTTGTCATTAAAAGGAGAGAGTGGTGGTATAAACTAGAGTTGCAGGGACATGTATACAAGAACGCCATTACAGATAGTTGAGTGGTTGTTGGGACAGATGTTGCTAAGACTTCTGAAAATTCAAGAAGCAAAAGGTTGAGCCTGCTGGGACTCATGTTCTGAGCTGCGTACGTTTCAATGCAAGACGTATTGTTTGAAGGGCAGATGCGCTCAGGTCAGGGGTCAACGCGTCTAAGCCTGACACGGCAGATATTAGTGAGACTAGATTGCAGGCGGGACAGTACCGTTTGCATAAGCTATGAACCAGACACACAACCCTCACTGTGACACGGAGATGTTCTTCAATGGGACACTGAAAGTGTTTCGATGTCACTGCCACAACCCACATCTGACATGAACACGCCCCTCATCGTGACACTGATACACTGACAGGCTCTGCACCACAGCAGGATCTCACCACTCAACGATACCAACACAGAGTCAGGCCCTGCACTGTAACTCGAATACAGTCTTCCCCGTATGCATAACACCCTCCCTCTCCAAAACCACACCCCTACTCCATCACCCTACTCCTACACGATTCCCAGTCACTGTCACACAGACTGCAGTACACCACTCCCGTCTCCGTCACCCATCCCTCGCCTACAAGCAACCCCGTTTCGTGACCCACATCCTCTCCTGTACAACACACACAAAGTGCTGGTGGAACACAGCAGGCCAGGCAGCGTCTACAAGGAGAAGGACTGTCAAAGTTCCGGGCCGAGACCCTTCGTCAGGACTAACTGAAAGGAAAGATAGGAAGAGATTTAAAAGTAGTGGGCGGGGGGGAATGCGAAATGATAGGAGAAGACCAGAGGGGGTGGGATGTAGCTAAGAGTTGGAAAGGTGATTGGCGAAAGTGATACAGAGCTGGAGAAGGGAAAAGATGATGGGACGGAAGGCCTCGGGTGAAAGAAAGAGGGAGGGGAGCACCAGAGGGAGATGGAGAGCAGGCAAAGAGTGATGGGCAGAGAGAGTGAAAAAAACAAACAACTATGTCAGGGATGGGGTAAGAAGGGGAGGAGGGTCTTTAACGGAAGTTAGAGAATTCAATGTTCATACCATCAGTTTGGAGGCTACCCAGCCGGTAAACTGATGGCATGAACATTGACTTCTCTATCTTCCGCTAATGCCCCTCCCCTTCTTACCCCATCCCTGATATATTTAGTTTTTTCCCTCACTCTCTGTATTACACCTCCCCCCCCCACCCCCCCCCCCCCCCCCCGTTCCACCGGATATCGATCACCAGGATCTGAGCCTCTCCACAACTCTGCATGCACAGGCCGGTCACGTGTTCCACACCACTAGCATCAGTGCTTGCAAACTCACCACCCGTTCCCTGGCCTCCTCTCTCCTCCCCTTCCTTCCTCTAACGACAGCACACAATCCGCTCACAGATCCGCACACCATCTCCGAGAGACACACACGATTCAAGACTGCTGGAAAGCCGAAACGCTGGGTATTGGTGAGTGGGGAGACCGGAGGAGGGAGAGGGCTGCGCACTTTTGCTGACTCCGGTAGGGTGTGCTGCGACGGAGCGGGAGGTACTTCACATGTCCAACCACGGGAGTGTGATGGGTTAATATTTAGGGACCTTCGCCGGTTATCCGAACGAGGGACTGCGTGTTTGGGCGTTGTGGACGGAGCTTCACTCGGTGTGTGACCCCGGAGTGTGTGTTGAAACAATATGGAATGAGTTGCACTCTGTGTATGATCCCGGGGGTGTGTGATGGATCGTTGCGGAGGGAGCGTTACTCAGTGTTTGTTTCCAGGAGTGTGTGATGGAGGGATTCTCACTCTGTCCGTGACTCCTGGCCGCCATGGGTCAGTGGATTTCGGCGTTTAAACAGACTCCATTCAGAGATAGGGAGCAGGAAAATGGTGCCTGACACGTTCTGCTCCAACGGCTGCAAACTGAACACCCTTTCTGTGGCCTCACTCTCCTCCCCTTCCTTCCTCTTTCACAGCACACCGTTCCTTCTCTATGATTCTTTTTTATTTGTAATATATTTTTTATTGAAAAGGTCACTGTACAGAATAATAATGAATTACATTTTCCTCCATTTTGCTTTTGTATCTTACCCCGAAACAAACCTCCCCTCACCCGCCCTCCCCGAACATATAATGGCAACTAATGTATTTACAATACAACCTTTCACAAATACAAGTACGGACATTTCACAGCCATACCCCCACACTGCTTCAAGACGAATCCCCACACACATCTACAACATCTCTGATGATCCAGGATACACTCATATTACAATTCATCCACCAGTCTGTGAGGTAAACCATAAACGTGTTAAAAGGGAAGCAACTTTCCAAGTACAATCAAATGCCCTCAGCTAGTAGGTAATTCCTTAAGACTCCCAAAATATGACAAGAAGGGCCCCCATTTCGAATAGAACTTTCTCACAGACGCCCTCAGAGTGAATTTAATCTTTTCCAATTTCAGAATAAAACATTACGTCCTCTAACCAAGCAGCAGCAGATGGGGGAGTGGCAGATTTCCAGACCAGCAAGATTCTCCTACGGGTCAAAAGCGATGTAAGTGAAATGATATCCGACTGGTTTGCATTTAAACCCAAAACATCATCTGCCACACCAAATACAGCTATAAGCGGGCAAGGTCTCAGTGTCACCCCCAAAACCTCACTGATAATTTTAAAAACAAGTGTCCTGTAGCTATCAAGCCGAGGGCAAGACCAAAATGCATGCACTAAACCAACCGGAGAGAAGGAACACCTGTTACAGCCAGCGTCTGTCCCAGGATATATGTCAGCACGCCCGGCTTTACTTAAATGTAACCTGTGTAAAAGTTTAAATTGTATGAGCCCTCGTCTCCCACATGATAATGAGGAATGAACCCTATTCAGTGCTTTTGCCCAATATCCCTCAGCCAGATCCACACCAAGGTCATCCTCCCAGCTAGTCGTAGTTTTGTTTAGATCATGAACTTCCAAATACATCAGCTGAGAGTATAGTACGGAGATCAGCTCTTTATTATTAAAGCTAAGAGTGAGTTTGTTCCACAACATAGCACGTAGTAGATCAGGAAAAGAGGGAATTTTTTCCTTGACAAAGTGGAGAATACGCAGGTATTGAAAAAAATGATTATGCGGAAGGCCATATTTACTGCACAGGTTTTCAAAACTATTGAATATATTTTCAGTGCACAAATCCTTAATGCGCATAAGGCCATTCAAACCCCATTGTCTAAAAACTGAATCGAGTGTGGAGGGAAGAAATAGATGGTTTCTGTGAACGGGACCCAAAACTGAACTGATGTGAACGTATAGTAGCAGCGAAATTGATAAAACATTTTGAGGGTGGATAACCCGACAGGCTCAGATCCGAATTGACAGGATTTCAATGGGAATGTTCTATGACCCCTCTCCTAACACCTTGAAATAATGTAGTTGACTTAAGTGCCATAGAAAGAGGCTCAACTGCAAATGCAAAAAGATTCTATGATTCTTATGTGGGTGAGTGAGCAGCTCGACGTCTTGATCCATATATGTACCAATGAAATCGATATGCATGGGAAGGTGTTTCTGTAAAGTGAGGTCAGAGATTTAACTATTAAATTAAAGGATAGGACCACCACCCGTCCCAGTGTGCCCAGACACAGGAAGACCATACAGTTCAGCACGTGGCTCAAGCTACGGTGCAGGTGGGAGGGCTTCAGAATTCATTGTGTTTATTCCAAGGAACGTGGGATGTCTGCTGAAGAGATGGAAGACAGTTTACACATATAGACAATAGACAGCAGGTGCACGAGTAGGCCATACGGCTCTTCTAGCCAGCACCGCCATATACTGTGATCATAGCTGATCATACACAATCAGTACCCAGTTAATGCCCTCTCCCCATATACCTTGACCCAGCTATCTGTAAGAGCTCTATCTAACCTCTCTTGAAAGCATCAATAAATTTCGCTTCCACTGCATTCTGGGGCAGAGCATTCCACAAATCCACCACTCTCTGGGTGAAAACGTTTTTCCGCATCACTGTTCTAAATGGCCTACCCCTTATTCTTAAACTGTGGCCTCTAGTTCTGGACTCACCCATCAGCGGGAACATGCTTCCTGCCTCCAGCCTGTCCAATCCCTTAAAAATCTTATATGTTTCAATCAGATCCCCTCTCATCATTCTAAATTCCAGTGCATACAAGCCCAGTCTCTCCAATCTTTTAACATATGAGAGTCCCGCCATTCCGGGAATTAACCTTGTGTACCTACGCTGCACTCCCTCAATAGCAAGAATGTCCTCCCTCAAATCTGGAGACCAAAACTGCACACAATACTCCAGATGGGGTCTCACCAGGGCTCTGTACATCTGCAGAAGGACATCTTTACTCCTATACACAAGTTATCTTGTTATAAAGGCCAGCATGTCATTAACTTTCTTCACTGTCTGCTGTACCTACGTGCTTGCTTTCATTGACTGATGTACAAGAACACCTAGATCTCGTTGTACTTCCTCTTTTCCTAACTTGATTCCATTTAGGTAGTAATCTGCCTTCCTGTTCTGGCCACCTAAGTGAATTACCTCCATTTATCCACATTAAACTGCATCAGCCATTAAAGGGACCCATTAATCGCTACTCTTTGTTTCCTGTCAGCCAGCCAATTTTCAATCCATGTCAGTTCTCTGCCCCCAATACCATGAACTTTAATTTTGCAAAATTACCTCCTATGTGGGACTTTATCAAAGGCTGTCTTAATGTCCAGGAACATTACATCCACTGGCTCTCCTTTGTCCAATTTGACAGTTACATCCTCAAAAAACTCCAAAAGATTAGTCAAGCATGATTTTCCCTTCGCAAATCCATGCTGACTCGGACTGATCCTTCGACTGCTATCCAAATTTGTCGTAATTTCCTCTTTTATACTTGACTGCAGCATTTTTCCCACCACTGACGTCAGGCTAACCTGTCTATAATTCCCTGTTTTCTCTCTCCCTCCTTTCTTGAAAAGTGGGACAACTTTAGCCACCTATCCGCAGGAACTGATACTGAATCTATAGAACATTGGAAAATGATTACCAATGCGTCCACAATTTCTGGAGCCACCTCCTTAAGTACCCTGGGATGCAGACCATCAGGTCCCGGGGACTTATCAGCCTTCAGACCCAACAGTCTATCCAACACCTTTTCTTGCCTAATATCAATTTCCTTCAGTTCATCCATTACCCTAGTTCCTTTGGTCGCTATTACATCTGGGAGATTGTTTGTTTCTTCCCTGGTGAAGACAGATCCAAAGTGCATTTTCAGCTCGTCTGCCATTTCCTTGTTCCCCACAATAAATTCACCCGTTTCTGTCTTCAGTGGCCCAATTTTGGTCTTAACTGTTTTTTTTCTTCTTTTCACATACCTAAAGAAGCTTTTACTATCTTCCTTCATATTCTTGGCTAGTTTGCCTTCGTACCTCATTTTTTTTTCTCTGTGCATTGTCTTTTTTGTTATTTTCTGTTGCTCTTTAAAAGCTTCCCAGTCCTCCGGCTCCCCGCTCATCATTGCTATGTTATACTTCTTCTCTTTTATTTTTATACTGCCCTTTACTTCCCTCGTCAGCCACAGCCGCCCCTTACTCCCCTTAGGATATTTCTTCCTCTTTGGAATGAACCGATCCTGCACCTTCTACATTATTCCCAGAAATTCCTGCCATTGTTGTTCCACTGTCTTCCCTGCTAGGGTATTGTTCCATTGAACTTTGGCCAGCTCCTCCCTCATAGCTGCTTAGTTCACTTTGTTCATCTGTAATACTGACACATCCGATTCTCCCTTCTCCTTCTCAAATTGTAGTTTAAAGTACATCATATTATGGTCACTACCTCCTAATGGCTCCTTTACCTCGAGGTCCCTGATCAAATCCGGTTCATTGCACAACACTAAATCTAGAATAGCCTTCTCCCTGGTAGGCTCCAGTACAAGCTGTTCTAAGAATCCATCTGGGAGGCACTCCACAAACCTCGTTTCTTGGGGTCCAGTACCATTCTGATTCTCCCAGTCGACCTGCATGTTGAAATCCCCCATGACAACTGTATCATTACCTTTGCGACATGCCAATTTTAACTCTTCGTTCAACTTACACCCTACATCCAGACTACTGTTTGCATGCCTGTAGATAACTTGTATTAGGGTGTTTCTACCCTTAGAATTTCTCAGTTCTATTCACACTGACTCTGCATCCCCTGTGGGCTTTGTGGGGGGAAATATAGAAACATAGAAAACTACAGCACAATGCAGGCCCTTCGGCCCACAAAGTTGCGCTCAACATGTCCCTACCTTAGAAATTACTAGGCTTACACTTAGCCCTCTATTTATCCAAGCTCCATGTACCTGTACGAAAGTCTCTTAAAAGAGCCTATTGTATCCGTCTCCACCACCGTTGCCGGCAGCCCATTCCACACACTTACCACTCTCTGCCTATAACACTTACCCTTGACATCTTCTGTGTACCCAGTCACCAGCACCATAACCCTGTGTCCTCTTGTGGCAACCATTTCAGCCCTGGGAAAAAGCCTCTGATTATCCACACTATCAATGCCTCTCATCATCTTATACACCTCTATCAAGTGACATCTGACCCTCCGTCGCTCCAAGGAGAAAAGGCCAAGTTCCCTTAATCTGTTTTAATAAGACATGTTCCCCAGTCCAGGAAACTTCCTACATACTTCCTATAGCGAGGAGACCAGAACTGAGCACGGTCCTCCAAGTGGGGTCTGACCAGGGTCCCATAAGGCTGCAACTTTACCTCTCTGCTCCTAAATTCAATCCCAGGATTGATGAAGGCCAATACATCGTATGCCTTCTTAAACACTGAATTAAACCTGCGCAGTTGCTTTGAACTTCCTGTGGACTCGGACCCCAAGATCTCTCTCATCCTCCACACTGCCAAGCGCCTGATCATTAAGACTTTATTCTGTCATCATACTTGACCCACCAAAATGAAACACCTTACAGTTATCTCGGATGAACACCATTTGTCACTTCTCAGCCCAGTTTTGCATCATATGAATGTCCCGCTGTAACGTCTGACAGCCCGCCACACTATCCCCAACACATTCCTGAGAAATACCTGATCTGCTACTGCGGCATGAAACAAGGCAGGTGTCAGAGTTTTATGCCAGGGTACACATTGTACTTAGTGATCAGAAAGTCATTAGTTTCAAATAATTATCGGAAACGATAGGACGTTCCTAAAGTTTAGATTCTAAATTGGAAAAAGGCGAAGTTTACCTTGGATCAGAAAGCATCTGGAATGTGTGGGTTTTGAGAAGATGTTTTCTGGCAAAGGTGCTCTTGGTAACTTGGAACCCAAGCGGTGCTTACTTCGTTGTAGCAGGGAACGACCGACACTGTGAATAGTAGGAAGTGTTGAAGGAGAGATGGATTTTGGTGTGCAAGGCTGGGGAATACACAATGTGAATATAGGGACCCCTGACGCCCCCTTCACTCTACCCTCCCTTAAAAAACTCCATGACTCAGAACCGAATTCCCTCCCCCATAATCCTCTTCGTAGGCGTCACCCCGTCCTCCCCTACTCCCCTCTCCATTTCCGTCTTCCCATACCTCCACTGCCCCCTCAGTATATCTGCACCTCACTCCGCTACACCACTCCCTCTCCGTGATCAGAGGGATGTGTGATGAGGAAAGGGAATATTGGTGCCAGTTGTCACACCTCCTCCTTTCCACCGGATATTGACCTCTGGGTTCTGAATCACTCCACAGCTCTGCGTGGACACCACTCCCCCCTAGTGTCCGCTATATCACCAGCAATATATTCCCATTCCGGCCTCTGCCCACCCCCCTTAGTGTGTGTGTGTGTGTGTGTGTGTGTGTGTGTGTGTGTGTGTGTGTGTGTGTGTGTGTGTGTGTGGTGTGTGTGTGTGTGTGTGTGTGGTGGTAGTTGCTGACAGCAGTTTGGTGGCTCTGTTTAATGTTCTGTGACTCAGAAGGGAATGTGAGGGAGAGCAGAGGCGAGCTGTCCTGACAATGGATTCGTTACTATGGGTAACAAACGGAGACTCTGTGGAGAGAACGAGAGTCCTGGATGGTATGTTGCTGGGACCCATTTTCTATGTTCCGTAATTTTCATAGAATCATAGAAAACTTACCGCACAATACAGGCTGTTCGGCCCACAGTTCTGTGCCGAACATGTCCCCTGCCTTAGAAATTACTAGGCTTACCTATAGTCCTTCACTAAGCTCCATGTACACATCTAAAAGTCTCTTAAAAGACCCTATTGTATCAGCCTCCACCACTGCTGCCAGTCGCCATTTCCACGTACTCACCTCTCTCTGATAAAAATCATACCCCTGACATCTCCTCTGTACCTACTCTCCAGCTCCGTCAACCTGTGGCAGCCATTCCAGCCTGTGGGGGGAAAAATCCCTGATTATCCACACGATTAATGCCTCTCAGCATGTTTTCCACCTCTGCCATGTCACCTCTCATCCTCTATCACTCCAGGAGAAAAAGCCGAGTTCACTTAACATATTATCATAAGCATGCTCACCAGTCCAGGCAACATCCCTGTAATTCTTCTCTGCACCCATTCTATGGCTTCCACCTTCTTCCCGTAGTGAGGCCACCGGAACTGAGCACAGAACTCCAGGTGGGGCCTGGTCAGGGGCATATATAGCTGCCACATTACCTCTCGGCTCTAATTTGTATTCCACGATTGATGAAGGCAAATACACCGGACGCCTTCTTAACCACAGAGTCAACCTGCGCAGCTGCTTTGAGCGTCTTCTGGACTCGGATCCTAAAGTCCTCTGATCCTCCACACTGCCAAGAATATTACCATTAGTACTCTCAGATTATTGAGCTACTAAACAGAACCACTTCACAAGTGTTTGGGTTGAACTCCATCTGCTACTTCTCAGACCAGTTTTAATCCAATCAATGTCCCGCTGTAAAGTGTGACAGCCCTCTACACTATCCACACACCACTAACCTTTGTGTCATCATCAAACTTACGAACCCACCCCTCCGCTTCCTTATCCAGGTCATTTATAAAGATCACGAACAGTAAGGGTCCCAGAACAGATCCCTCAGGCACCCCACTGGTCAACGACCCCCATGCAGAATATGACCCGTACACACCCACTCTTTGGCTTTTATGGGCAAGCCAGTTCTGGATCCACAAGGCAATATTCTCTTGTATCCCATGCCCACATTACCTTCTCAATAAGCCATGCGTGGGTACCTTATCAAATGCCTTGCTGAAATCCATATACACTACATCTACTGCTCTTCCTTCAGCAACTTGTTTTGTCACATCCTCATAAAATTCAATCAGGCTCGTACGGCACAACTTGACCTTGACAAACCCATTCTGACTGTTCCTAATCATATCATACCTCTGAAAAAGTTCATAAATCCTGCCTCTCAGGATCTTCGCCATTGACTTACCAAACAGTGAGGTAAGACTCACTGGTCTATAAATTCCTGGGCTATCTCTACTCCCTTTCTTGAATATAGGAACAGCATACACTACCCTGCAATACTGCAGATCCTCTCCCGTCCCAACTGATGATTCAAATATCATCGTCAGAGGCTCAGCAGTCTCCTCCCTCGCCTCCCATTATAGCTGGGGTACATCTCATCCGGTCCCGGCGACTTATCCAACTGGAACCTTTCAAAAGCTCCAGCACAACCTCCTTCTTAATATCTACATGCTCAAGCTCTTCAGTCTGCTGAAGTTATCACTACTATTACCAAGATCCTTTTCCACAGTGAATACTGAAGCAAAGTATTCATTAAGTATCTCTGCTATTTCATCCGGTTCCATACACACTTTCCCACTGTCACTCTTGATGTGTCCAATGCTTTCACGTCTTATCCTCTTGTTCTTCACATACTTGTAGAATGCCTTGGGGCTTTCCTTAATCTTGCTCGCCACGGCATTCACATGGAAACTTCTGGCTCTCCTAATTTCCTTGTTAAACTCCTTCCTTTTAGCCTTATAATCTTCAAGATTTCTAATATTACCTAGCTCTGTGAACCTTTCGTAAGCTTTTCTTTTCTTCTTGACAGAGATTCGTCACTCTCCGATCACTTCCGACCGAACCCAGAAGGCTCTTTGGGAACAATATCAGCAGATGAACAGCAACCGGTGCTAATACCGTCTAAATGTCTATGAGTTGTATTCGAACATTCAATACGGGATAAACGCGAATTCCATTCTGTTCCTCTGCCAGACAAACTGTCTCGAGAATGCTTACACCCTCAACAAACTCCTCTCTATCTACAAAGCAAATTCTTCTGCCAACTGTTGACCAGCAGGAAAGGTGAGGTAAAATTCCCCATCCCCCGCTCCTAATCTTAAGGAGAAAGAGAGAGAGAGAGAGAGAGAGAGAGAGAGAGAGAGAGAGAGAGAGAGAGAGAGAGAGAGAGAGAGAGAGAGAGAGAGAGAGAGAGAGAGAGAGAGAGAGAGAGAGAGAGAGAGAGGGAGAGAGAGAAAGACTCGCTGTCTAACCCCAGGAGTGTGTGATGGGACAGTGTGGAGGGAGATTCACTCTGTGTAGATTCACTCTGTGTCAGACCCCGGGAGTGTGTGATGGGACGGTGTGGAGGGAGATTCATTGTGTCTGACAATGTGAAAAGATAATTGGACGGTGTGGAAGGAGATGCACTCTGTGTCTGACCCCGGGAGTGTGTGATGGGACGGTACGGAGGGAATTTCACTCTATGTCTGAGACCGGGATTGTGAGATGGGACGGTCTCTCTTTCTACGCGGACGCTCTTCTCTTTTGTTCAAAAGAACAAATAGAGTTTGACACACACTTTTTAACCTCTCTCACATCCTGTACGTTCCCTACACCTATTTGTGTCTCCGAGATACACGCCATCTGCTAAACGCTCCCAAACTACCTCGCCCCCCGCTTCCTCCTCCCTCCCTGTGTCACAGCCTATTGTGGCGAGTGTAAGGGAGAGATGAAGTCCAGTATCACACCTCGCCCCTTCCACTGGATATCTATCACCAGGTCCTGAGCTTCTCCACATCTCTGTATGTCCAGACCGGACGTGTGGTTCCACACCACTTGCTTCAGTATCTGCAATCATAACACCCTTTCCCCTCGCCTCGTCTCTCCTCCCCTTCCTTGCTCTTCCTGCAGCAATGATCCATCACACACACACACACACACACAAACACATACACACACACACACACACACACACACTCACACACACACACACACACACACACACACACACACACACACACACACACACACTCACCACACACACACACACACACACACACACACACACCATCTCCGAGAGTCACACCCAATTCGAGACTAGGGGAACGCCGAAATGCAGGTATTGGAGAGTGGGGAGAACGAAGGAGGGGGAGGGCTGTGCACTTTTTCTGACTCCATTAGAGTGTGCTGCGATGGTGCCGGAGCAACTTTACATCTGTGACCGCCATGTCTGCGTGGACAGCACCCGCTGTAGTGCACATTGTATCACCATATCATTCTGTCTTTTAGCCCGCACACGTACACAATCAGTTTGGTGTGTGTGTGTGTGTGTGTGTGTGTGTGTGTGTGTGTGTGTGTGTGTGTGTGTGTGTGTGTGTGTGTGGTGTGTGTGTGTGTGGTGTGTGTGTGTGTGTCTGTGTGTGTGTGGTGGTAGTTGCTGACAGCAGTTTGATGGCTCTTTTTAATGTTCTGTGGCTCAAAAGGGAATGTGAGGGAGAGCAGAGGCGAGCTGTCTTGACAGGGGATTCGTTCATGTGGGTAACAAAAGGAGACTCTGTCGAGAGAACAAGAGTCCTGGATGGTATGTTGCTGGGACCCATGTTCTGAGTTGCGCAGTTTTCATAGAAACATAGAAAACCTACAGCACAATACAGGCTCTTCGGCCCACAAAGTCGTGCCGAACAAGTCCCTCTTTTAGAAATTACTTGGCTTACATATAGCCCTTCACTAAGCTCCATGTGCCTATCTCGAAGGTACATTTCCACGCACTTCCCACTCTCTGAGTAAAAATATACCCCTGTCATCTCCTCTGTACCTATACCCCAGCTACTTAAACTGTGTTCTCTTGTGGCAACCATATCAGCCCTGGGAAAAATGCCTTGGACTATCACGATTAATGCCTCTCATCATATTTTCCACCTCTGTCAGGTGACCTCTCATCCTCCATGGATCCAAGGAGAAAACCTCAAAGGATTATCATAAGGCATGCTCCCCACTCTGGGAAACATCCCTGTAAATGTTCTCTGCACCCTTTCTATGGCTTCCAAATCCTTTCCGTAGTGTGGAGACGGGAAGTGAGCACAGTACTCCAAGTAGGATCTGGCCAGGGGCATATATAGCTATAACATTGCCTCTCGGCTCTAAATTGAATTCCACGATTGATTAAGTCAAATACGCCGTACGCCTTCACAACCAGAAAGTCAACATGCGCAGCTGCTTTGAGCGTACTATGGATTCGGACCCCAAGATGTCTCTGATCCTCCGCAGTGCCAGATTCTTACCATTAATACTATATTTTGCAATATCATTGACATATCAAAATAGACCACTTTTCAAGTATCTGGGTTGAAATCTTTCGGCTACTTCTCAGACCAGTTCTGCATCCAATCATGTCCCGCTGTAACATCTGTCAGCCCTCTACACTACCCACAAATACTCCAACCATTTTTGTCATTATCACACTTACTTTTCCACATGCTCAATCTTTTCAGTCTGCTGCAAGTTATCACCACTATCACCAACATCCTATTCCATAGTCAATACTGAAGGAAAGTATTCATTAAGTACCTCTGATATTTCCTCTGCTTCCATACACACTTTCCAATGTCACATTTGATGGGTCCAATTCTTTCACGTCTTCCCCTCTTGCTCTTCACACATTTGTAGAATGCCTTGGGATCTTCCTTAATCCTGCCCGCCAACAGCTTCACATGGCCCCCTCCGGCTTTCCTAATTTCCTTCCTAAGCTCCTTAGGTAATCTTCGAGATCTCTAACATTACCAAACTCTATGAACCCCTTTTAAAAGCTTTTATTTTCTTTCTGACGGATATTCGTCTCTCTCCGCTCTCATCCGACCGAGAATAGAAGACCTTTGGGAACAAGAAGAACAGGAACCGGTGCCGATATCGTCTAAATGTCCATAAGTTGCATTCAGACGTTGAATCCTGACTTAACGTTCTGGTCCTCGAACAGACCAACTGTCTCAAGAATGCTTACACGCTCAACACGAATCTCTCTACACCCGAAAGCAAATTCTGCCAATTGTTGACCAGCGGGATATGCGAGGTAAACCCCCCACCCCCCCCCCCCATTCCCCCGCCCCTAACCTTAAGGAGTGAGAGAGAGAGAGAGAGAGAGAGAGAGAGAGAGAGAGGAGAGAGAGAGAGAGAGAGAGAGAGAGTGAGAGAGAGAGCTGGAGAGTGAAAGATGCAATGTCTGACCCAGGGATTCTGTGATGGGACGGTGTGGAGGGATCTTCACTCTGTGTCTCACCCAGGGAGTGTGTGATGGGATGGAGTCTTGGAAGTTTCACTCTGAGTCTGACCCCGGTCGTGTTAGCTTATTGTTCTGTATCTCTCTCGCTCCCAGCCCCCCCCCCCTCTCTCTCTCTCTCTCTCTCTCTCTCTCTCTCTCTCTCCTCTCTCTCTCTCTCTCTCTCTCTCTCTCTCTCTCTCTCTCTCTCTCTCTCTCTTCTCTCTCTCCCTCTCTCTCTTCCTGCTTCACGATACGCCAACACACACTCTCTCTGTCCACAACCCAAATGTCAATGTCTCGTCTCTACCTCCCTCTCCCTCTCTCTCTTTCTCAGCTGACTCTCTTCTCTTTTGCTGTACAGCCTCTATTTGACACTATCTCTCTACCCCCCTCTCACATACTGTACGTTCCCTACGCCCATCTCCGTATCCGAGATACAATCCATTTGCTAAACGCTCCCCATCTACGTCGGCCCCTCTCCCTCCTTCCTCCCTCTGTGTCACAGACAATTGTGGTGAGTATAAGGGAGAGATGACGCCTAGTATTACACCTCGCACCTTCCACTGGATATCTATCACCAGGATCTGAGCTTCTCCACATCTCTGTATGCACAGGCTGGTCGTGTGGTTCCACTCCACTTGCTTCAGTATCTGCAATCTTAACACCCTTTCCCTGGCCTCTTCTCTCCTCCCCTTCGTTGCTTTTCTCGCAGCACATTATCCGGTCACACACACACATACCATCTCCGAGAGGCACACTCAATTTGATACTCGAACGCCTGAAGGCTGGGTATTGGTGAGTGGGTAGCACGGAGGAGGGAGAGCGTTGCTCAGTTTTTCTGACTCCATTAGAGTGTGCTGCGATGGTGCCGGAGCAACTTTGCATCAGTGACCCCATGTCTGCGTGGACACCACTCCCTGTGGGGCCCACTATATCACCACCCATATATTCCCGTTCCGGTCTCAAGACTCCCACACCGCCCCCTACCACACACACACAACCACACTGGTGTGTGTGTGTGTGTGTGTGTGTGTGTGTGTGTGTGTGTGTGTGTGTGTGTGTGTGTGTGGTGTGTGTGTGTGTGTGTGTGGGTGGTAGTTGCTGACAGCAGTTTGGTGGCTCTGTTTAATGTTCTGTGACTCAGAAGGGAATGTGAGTGAGAGCAGAGGCGAGCTGTCCTGACAGGGGTTTCGTTAATTAGGGTAACAAATGGAGGCTCTATGGAAAGAACGAGAGTCCTGGATGGTATGCTGCTGGGACCCATGTTCTGTGTTGCATAGTTTTAATGAAAACAGAAAACCTACAGCAGAATAAGGTCATTCGGCCCTCAGTTATGCCGAACATGTCCCTACTTTAGAAATTTCTTGGCTTACCTATAGCCCTCTATTTTACTATGTTCCATGCACCTATCCAAAAGTCTCTTAAAAGACCCTATCTATTCGCATCCACCACCGTTGCCGTCAGCCCATTCCACTAACTCATCACTCTCTCAGTAAAGAGCTTACCGCTGACATCTACTCTGTACCTACTGCGAAGCTCCTTAAAACTGTTGCCACTCCTGATAGTCATTTCAGCCGCAGGAAAATAGTCTCTGACTGTCCACACGATCAGTGCCTCTCATTATCTTCTACATCTCTGTCGGGACTCCTCTCATCCTCCGTCGCTCCTAGGAGAAAAGGCCGGGTTTCCTCAACCTATTCTCACAGGGCATTGTCCCCAATTATGACAACAACTTGTAAATCTCCTCTGCAATTTTTCTATGGCTTCCACATCTTTTCTTCAGCGAGGCGACATCTGAGCACAGTACACCAAGTGGGGTCTGAGCAGGGTCTGACATAGCTGCAATATTACGTCTCGGCGTCTAAATTCAGTTCCACGATTGAAGAAACCCAACACACCCTGCGCCTTCTTAACCACAGAGTCAACCTGCGCAGCCGCTTTGAGCGTCCTATGGACTCGGACCACAAGATCCCTCTGATCTTCCACACTGCCAAGAGTCTTAACATTAATACTATACTCTGCCATCATATTTGACCTACCGAAATGAACCACCGCACACTTATCTGTGTTGAACTCCACCTGCCACTTCTCAGCCCTGTTGTGCATCCTATTAATGTCTCGCTGTAACCTCTGAAAGTCCTCCACACTATCCACAACACCTCTAACCTTTGCGTCATCGACAAACTTACTAACCCATCCCTCCACTTCCTCATCCAGGTCATTTATAAAATTCAGGAGGAATGAGGGCCCCAGAACAGATCCCTGAGAACTCCACTGCTGACCGACTACCATGCAGAATATCACACGTCTACAGCGAAACTTTATCTTCTGTGGGCAAGCCAGTTCCCGATCCACAAAACAATGTTCACTTGGATCCCATGCCTCCTTACTTTCTCAATAAGCCTTGCCTGGGGTACCTTATCAAATGCCTTGCTGAAATACATATACACTACAGCTACTGCTCTTCCTTCATCAATGTGTTTAGTCACATCCAGAAATAATTCGTACGGCGCAACCTGCCCTTGTCAAAGCCATGATGACTTTTCCTAATCATATTATACCTCTCTAAATGTTTATAATTCCTGTCTCTCAGGAGTTTCTGCACCGTTACCAAACAGTGAGGTAAGACTCACTGGTCTATAAATGAGCTATCTCTGCTCCGTTTAGGGAGCAACATCCGCAACCCTGCAATCCTTCGGAACCTCTCCCGTCCCCATTGATCATCGCCAGAGGCTCAGCAATATCATCACTCGCCTTCCACGGTCGACTGGGGTTCATCTCATCCTGTCCCAACGACATATCCAACTTGATGCTTTCCAAAATATCCAGCACATCCTCTTTCTTAACATTTACATGCTCAATCATTTCAGTCTGCTGCAAATCATCACTACTATCGCCATGATCCTTTTCCATAGCGAATAGTGAAGCAAAGAAGTCCTTAAGTACCTCTGCTACTTCCTCCGGTTCCATACATACATTCCCAATGTCACAACTTGATAGTTCCAAATCTTTCAGGTCTTATCCTTTTGCTCTTCACATACTTGTAGAATGTCTTGGGTTTTTCCTTAATTCTGCCCGCCAAGGCCTTCACATAGCCCCTTCTGGCTCTCCTAATTTCCCTCTTAAGCTCCTCCTGTTAGCCTTATAATCTTCTAGATCTCTAACATTACCTTGTTCTTGGAACCTTTGGTAAACTTTTTTTTTTCTTCTTGACAGAGATTCGCCGCTTTTTTGATCGCTTCCGACCGCGACTTCCAATGGGTGCAATATCAGGAGATGCACAGGACCTGGTGATAATATCGACTAAAAGTCCTTGAGTTGCATTCGTCCCTTGAATCCAGGATGACAGGGAATTCCCTTCTGAATCTTTGACAGACTACCTGTCTGAAGAAGATTTACGCCCTCAGCAACAACTTTTCCATCCTCGAAAGCAAATTCTTCTGCCAAGTGTTGACCAGCAGGAAAGGTGAGGTAAAAATGACGCATTCCCCCGCTCCTAATCTCAAGTGAGAGAGAGTGAGACAGAGACAGAGAGAAATAGCGAGGGAGAGAGAGAGAGAGAGAGAGAGAGAGAGGAGAGAGAGAGAAGAGAGGAGAGAGAGAGAGAGAGAGAGAGAGGAGAGAGAGAGAGAGAGAGAGAGAGAGAGAGAGAGAGAGAGAGAGAGAGAGGGAGATAGGTTTACTCAGTCTCTAAATTAGGCAATGTGTTTTGGGACGGCGTGATGTGCGCCACTTCCAGTGTTTGACCTCGCAGGTGTGTTCATATTGCTTCTAACCCTGGCAGTGCGATGAGAGGGCGTTTGACATCTGGCATTTGTGATTGAACATGGGGAGAATCTTGAAGATTAGGGCAAACATCATTGTAAATCTCCTCTTCAATCTTTTTATGACTTCCTCATCCTTTCTTCAGTGAGGCGACAACAACTGAGCACAGTACTCCAATGGTATGACCAGGGACCTATATAGCTGCAACATTACCTCTCGTCTTCTAAATTCATTTCCACGATTGATGAAACCCGATACACCATGCTCCTTCTTAACCACAGAGTCAACCTGCGCAGCTGCTTTGAGCGTCCTATGGACTCGGACCCCAGGATCCCTCTGATCCTCCACACTGCCAAGAGTCTTACCATTAATACTATATTCTGCCATCAGATTTGACCTACCAAACTGAACCACTTTACACTTATCTGGGTTGATATCCATCTGCCACTTCTCAGCCCCGGTTTTGCATCCTATCAATGTCCAGCTGTAAACTTTAACAGCCCTCCACACTATCCACAACATCTCTAACCTTTGTGTCAGCAGCAAACTTACTAATCCAACCCTCCACTTCTTCATCCAGGTCATTTATAAAATAAGGGTCCAAGAACAGATCCCTGAGGCACTCATCTGGTGACCGACTTCCATGCAGAATATGACACGTCTAAAACCATTCATTACCTTCTGTGGGCAAGCCAGTTTGGATGCACAAAACAATGTCCCCTTGGATCCCATGCCTCCTTATTTTTTCAATAATCATTGTCCTGGGGTAACTTATCAAATACCTTGCTGAAATCCATATACACTACATCTACAGTTCTTCCTTCCTCAATGTGTTTAGTCACATCCTCAAAAATCAATTAGGCTCGTACGGCACAACCTGTCCTTGACAAAGCCATGCTGTCTATTCCTAATCATATCATACCTTTTCCAATGTTCATAAATCTTGACTCTCAGGATCTTATCCATCAACTTACCAACCACTGAGTTAAGACTCACTGGTCTATAATTTCCTGGGCTATCTCTGCTCCCTTTCTTGAATAAAGGCACAATATTCGCAACTCTCCAATCCTTCGGTACCACTTCTGTCTCCATTGATGATGTAAAGATCATCCGCCAGAGGCTGAGCAATCTGCTGTCCCGCCTCCCGTTGTAGGCCGGGGTACATTTCATCCGGTCCGACGACTTATCCAACTTAATGATTTCCAAAAGTTCTAGCACATCCTCTTTCTTAATATCCACACGCTCAAGCTTTTCAGTCTGTCGCAAGTCATCACTACAATCACCAAGATCCTTTTCCATAGTGAATACTGAAGCAAAGTTTTCATTAAGTACCTCTGTTATTTCCTGCGGTTTCATGCACACCTTTCCACTGTCTCACTTGAGAAGTCCTATTCTTTCACGTCTCATCCTCCTGCTCCTCATGTACGTAGAATGCCTTGGGTTTTCCTTAATCCTGCCCGCTAAGACTTCACAATGCCCCTTCTGGCTCTCCTAATTCCCTCTTAAGCTCCTTCCTATTAGACTTTTAATCTTCTAGATCTCCAACATTACCCAGCTCTATTAACCTTTCATAAGCTTTTCTTTTCTTCTTGACAGAGATTCGTCATTCTCCGATCATTTCCGATCGAGTGCAGCAGACTCTTTGGGAACAATATCAGGAGATGAACAGGAACCGGTGTCAATATCGACCAAATGTCCTTGAGTTGTATTCGAACCTTGAATCCAGGATAATCGCGAATTTCCTTCAGGACCTCTGCCAGACCACCTGTCACAGGACTACTTGCCACAGCGACTCTACCGCCGAAAGCAAATTCTTCTGCCAACTGTGAAACAACAGTAAAGGTGAGTTAAAATCCCCCATCCCCCACTACTAGTCTCAAGTGAGAAGAGAAAGAGAGACTCGAGAGAGAGAGCAGAGAGAAAGAGCGAATGAGGGAGAGAGAGAGAGAGAGAGAGAGAGAGAGAGAGAGAGAGAGAGAGAGAGAGAGAGAGAGAGAGAGAGAGAGAGAGAGAGAGAGAGAGAGAGAGAGAGAGAGAGAGAGAGAGAGAGAGAGAGGACAAGAACCACTGGACGGTCCCGAACAAACACGACCTGGGTCAGAGACAATTTGAAACTCCGTTCACATTGTTCGATCACACAGCCCCGGGGTCAGACCCAGAGTGAAGATCTCGCCCCCTCACACACTCTTGAGGTGATGCACAGAGTGAAACTTCCTCCACAACATCCCATAACACACTCCCGTGGTCGTACAGTGAAGCTCCCTCCACATCCTGTTTGAACCCCATTCTCAAGGGAGAGACAGAGAGAGCGAAAGAGAGACAGAGAGAGGGAGAGCAGAGAAAGAGAGAGGGGAGAGAGAGAGAGATCGGTTTACTGAGTCTGTGATCTGGGGTATGTGTGTTGGGCCGGTGTGGTGGGCGTCGCACCTATTGTCTGACCACGCAAAACAAATCTTCTGGAAGTTTTTGAGGATGTAACTATGAAAATGGACAAGGGAGGGTCAGTGGATGTAGTGTACCTGGACTTTCCGAAAGCCTTTGATAAGGCCCCACATAGGAGATTAGTGGGCAAAAAGGGAGCACATGGTATTGGGGGTTGAGTACTAACATTGATATAAAATTGGTTGGCTGACAGGAAACAAAGAGTAGGGATTAACGGGATGGTATTCAGAATGGTATGAAGTGACTAGAGGGGTACTGCAAGGCTCGGTGCTGGGACCGCAGCTATTTACAATATACATTACCGATTCAGATGACGGGATTAAAAGTAACATTAGCAAATTTGCAGATGACACAAAGCTGGGTGGCAGTGTGAAATATGAGGAGGATGTTAGAAGAATGCAGGGTGATTTTGACAGGTTGGGTGTGTGGGCAGTTGCATGGCAGATGCAGTTTAATGTGGATAAAGGTGAGGTTATCCTCTTTGGTGGCAAGATCAGGAAGACAGATTACTACCTGAATTGTGTCAAGTTAGAAAAAAGGGAAGAAAAACGAAATATAGGTGTCCTTATTTATCAGACACTGAAAATAATCATGCAGGTACAGCAGGCTGTGAAGAAAGCTAATGGCATGTTGGCCTTCATAACAAGGGGAGTTGAGTACAGGAGCAAAGAGGTTCTTCTGCAGTTGCACAGGGCGCTGGTGAGACCACACCTGGAGTATTGTGCTCAGTTTTGGTCTCCAAATTTGGGGAAGGACATTCTTGCTATTGAGGCAGTGCAGCATAGGTTCACGAGGTTAATTCCCGGGATTGCGGGACTGTCATATGTTGAAAGGTTGGAGCGACTGGGCTTGTATACACAGGAATTTAGAAGGATGAGAGGGGATCTGATTGAAACATATCTGTCTATTAAGGTATTGGACACTTTAGAGGCAGGAAACATGTTCCCGATATTCGGAGAGTCCAGAACCAGAGGCCACTGTTTAAGAATAAGGGTTAGACCATTTAGAACGGAGTTCAGAAAAATATCTTTTCACCCAGAGAGTTGTGGAAGCTATAAAATGTTCTGCCTCAAAAGGCACTGGAGGCCAATTCTCTGGATGCTCTCAAGAAAGAGTTAGATAGAGCTCTTAAAGATAGCGGAGTCACGGGATATGGGGAGAAGGGAGGAACAGGTTATTGATTGTGTATGATCAACCTGGATCGCATTGAATGGCGGTGCTGCCTGGAAGAGACGAATGGCCTATTCCTGCACCTATTGTCTATTGACTATTGTCTGTTTATAGAGGAACAGAGTATAGGAGCAGGGATGTAATGTTCAGGCTCTACAAGGCACTGGTAAGTACTCACTTGGGGTACTCTGTGCAGTTTTAGGCTCCTTATTTAAGAAAGGATTGGGATGTTGGAGAGGGTTCAGAGAAAATTCACTGGAATGATTCCGGGAATGAGAGGGTTAACATATGAGGAACGTTTGACCGCTCTTGGACTGCCCTCCTTGGAGTTTAGAAGAATGAGGGGGGACCTCATAGAAACATTTCGAATGTTGAAAGGCATGGACAGAGTGGATGTGGCAAAGTTGTTTCCCATGGTGGGGTAGTCTAGTACGAGAGGGCATGACTTTAGGATTGCAGGGCGCCCATTCAGAACAGAGATGCGAAGAATTTTTTTTAGCCACAGGATGCTGAATCTATGGAATTGTTTGCCACGGGTGGCAGTGGAGGCCAAGTAATTGGGTGGACTTAAGGCAGATAGGTATCTGAGTAGCCAGGGCATCAAAGGTTATAGTGAGAAGGCGGGGGAGTGGACTAAAAGTGTGACTGGATCAGCTCATGATAAAATGGCGGAGCAGGTTCGATGGGCCGAATGGCCGACTTCAGCTACTTTGGCTTATGGTCTTACGGTCTTATGTGTATCCAGCTGCAGCTTCTAACACTCCGCGTTAAGGAGTTGGAAATGTAACTTGATGAACTCAGGGTCATTCGGGAAGCCGAGGGTGTGATAGGGAAGTCATATTTGGAGAAGGTTAACCTGCACTGTAATTCGAAAACAATCGAAAACACTTCACCCCGAATGCATAACACCCTCCCTCTGCAAAATCTCTCCACAAATCTGTCAAACTCTCCCTCTCCTACACTACTTCTCGTCACCCGTCACACACTGTCTCCAGTACATCACTACAGCCTCTGTCACCCATCGCTCGCTTACAAGCAACCCCGTCTGCGTGACCCAAACCCCTCCTGCACACTTCGCCATCTTCAACATCCCGTACGTCCCCATACGCCCCACCCCCGTCTCGGTGTTACACTCCATGTGCTAAACCCTCCCCATCTACGTCGTCCCTCCACTCTCCTCCCACTCTGTGACACAGGTAATTGTGGGCAGTATGAGGGAGAGATGGTGGGTGGTGTTTCACCTCCCCCCGTCCCATGGATATCGATCAACAGGATCTGAAACTCTCCACAACTCTGCATGCACAGGCGGTCATGTGCTTCCACACCACTTGCATCAGTGCCTGCAAACTCACCACCCTTTCCCTGGCCTCCTCTCTCCTCCCCTTCCTTCCTCTAACGGCAGCACACAGTCCACTCACACACACACACACATACCATCTCGAGAAACACACACAATTCAAGACTTTTGGAAAGCAGAAAAGCTGGGTATTGGTGAGTGGGGAGAATGGAGGGAGGGATTTCGTAATTTTCTGATTATCGTAGAGTGTGCTGCGATGGTGCGGGAGGTACTTCACATGTCTGACCCCGAGAGTGAGATTGGATAATATGTACAGAGATCCGCGGGTTATCTGACCCCGGAAGAGTGTGCTGGGACGGTGTGGACGGAGCTTCACTCCTTGTAAGACCCCCGAGTGTGTGTTGGGACAATGTGGAGGAGCTGCACTCTGTGTCTGACCCCGGCAGTGTTTTTATGGGACGTTGCGGAGGGAGCGTTACTCAGTGTATATTTCCAGGAGTGTGCGATGGGATTTTATGGACGGATTCTTGCTCTGTCTGTGATTCCTGGTCATGGGTCAGTGGATTTCGGTGCTTAACCAGACTCCGATCAGAGATAGGGAGCAAGAAAATTGTAAATCACATGTTCTGCTCAAACGGCTGCAATCTAAACACCCTTTCTGTGGCCCCACTCTCCTCGACTTCCTTCCCCATTTCTCAGCACACCATTCCTTCTCTATGATTCTTAAGTGAGAGAGTGAGCAGCATATATGTACAAATGTAATGGGTATGTATGGGAAGGTGTTTTGCAATGTGAAGTCCGGGATTCAGCTATTAAATTAAAGGACAGGACCACTACCCATCACAGTGTGTCCAGAAATAGGAAGACCATGCAGTTTAGCACGTGGTGTAGATGGGAGGGCTCCAAAATTTGGAAACATTGTATTTTTTCCAAGGAAGGTGGGATCTGTATAGATGAGATGGAAATCTATTTACATATAAACTGGAGGAAACTGATTTCCCAGCGGGAATGTTTGTCAGGACTGCGCATGAGAGTTTTTGGGAGAGTTGTTAAACTTGAATTTCAGGGGTATGTGATTCAGAGCTCCTGAGCAAACAGCAGAGTCGATATGGAGACAGATGTTGTTAAGACCTCATACAAAGGAAGATAGCCAGAGTTTATGCACAATGCGACTGGTGCCCTGAGCTCCGTATATTTCACTGCAGGAAATTTTAAAGAAAGGAGGGCAGTTGAGATCAGGGAATGATTCAATACTGTGAATTATGATATTGCAGCCATTTCTGAGAACTGGGTGTAGGAGGAGCAAGCAGGAGACCACTATATTTCGGGTTTCCCTATTTTTAGTCATGAGAAAGTGGAAGGAATTGAAGGAGGAGGGGTGACATTACTAGGCTGAGAAAAATGTTACCACAGTGGACAGTCAGGACTGGCAAGAAAATTCCTCTAAGTGAGGCTTTAGGGGTGGAATTGACGAATAAGAAATGTATGAAAATGTTACAACATAGAATGGTACAGCTCAGTACAGGCTCTTCGGCCCACAATGTTGTGCCGACTCCTAAACCCTACCACACATATAAACCCCACCGTAAATTCTTCCATATACCTGTCTAGTAGTCTGTTAAATTTCACAAGTGTATCTCCCTCCACCACTGACTCAGGCAGTGCATTCCACGCACCAACCACTCTCTGAGTAAAAAAACCTTCCTCTAATATCCCCCTTGAACTTCCCTCCCGTTTCCTTAAAGCCATGTCCTCTTGTACTGAGCAGTGGTGCCCTGGGGAAGAGGCGCTGGCTGTCCACTCTGTCTATTCCTCTTAATATCTTGTGCACCTCTACCATGTCTCCTCTCATCCTGCTTCTCTGCAAAGAGTAAAGCCCGATCTCCCTTAATCTCTGATCATAATGCATACTCTCTAAACCAGACAGCATCCTGGTAAATCTCCTCTGAACCCTTTCTAATGCTCCCATATCCTTCCTATAGTGAGGCGACCAGACTGGACACAGTACACCAAGTGTGAGATAACCACGTTTTTATAGAGCTGCATCATTACATCGCGATACTAAACCTCGGACCCTCGACTTATGAAAGCTAGCACTCCATAAGCTTTCTTAACTATCCTATCAATCTGTGAGGTAACTTTCAGGGATCTGTGGACATGTAGCCCCAGATTCCTCTGCTCTTCCGCACTACCAAGTATCCTGCCATTTACTTTCTCCTCTGCCTTGGAGTTTGTCCTTCCTAAGTGTATCACCTCACACTTCTCCGAGTTGAACGCATCTGCAACTTTCCACTGGGAAATCAATATACAAATGTATACGTCCTATCGAAAGGACAGACAGGTGGGCAGAGTTGTTGTGGTGGCTCTGCTGGTGACAAATGAAATTCTGTCCCGTGCGAGGGCTGACATAGTTCAGCAGATGTAGAGTCTATATGGAGAGCACTAAGAAATTGTAATGGAAAGAATACCCTAATGGGAGTTATTTACAGACCCCAAATAGTAGCCTGAATATAGGTTGCAAGTTGAATCAAGAGCTAAAATTAGCATGTTGCAAAGTTAATGCTAAGGTTATAATGGGGGATTTCAATATGTAAGTAGACTGGGAAAATCAGGTTGGTACTGGACCCCAAGAAAGGGAGTTTGTGGAGTGCCTCCGGGATGGATTCTAAGAGCAGCTTGTATGGGGCCCTACCAGCGAGAAAGCAATTCTGGAGCTAATGTTGTGTAATGAACCGGATTTGATGAGGGAACTCTAGGTAAAAGAGCCGTGAGGAGGTAGTGACCATAATATGATAAGTGTTAATCAGCTATTTGAGAGGGAGAAGGGAAAATCGAAAGTGTCAGTATTACAGTTGAACAAAGGGGACTATGTAGCCATGAGGGAGGAACTAGCCAAAGTTGACTGGAAGGATACACAAGCAGGGATGACAGTGGAACAACAATGGCAGGTATTTCTGGGAATAACACAGAAGGTGCAGGATCAGTTTATTCCAAACAGGAAGAAAGATTTTAAGGGGAGTAGGGGGTGACCGTGGCTAACAAGGGAAGTCAAGGATAGTATAAACATAAAAGAGAAGAAGTATAACATAGCAAATATGAGTGTGAAACCAGAGGATTGGAAAAATGTTAAAGAGCAACAGAAGATAACGGATAGAAGAGAAGAGGTACGAAGGTAAGCTAGCCAAGAATGTAAAGAAGGATAGTAAAAACTTCTTTAGGTATGTTTAGAGGAAAGATAAAACATAGTTAAGACCAAAGTTGGACCCTTGAAGGCAGAAACCAGTGAATTTATTATGAGGAGCAAGGAAATGACAGACGAGTTGAACAGGTACTTTGGATCTGTCTTCACTAGGGAAGACACAGACAATCTCCCAGCAGCAATAGTGGCCAGAGGACCTTGGGTAACGGAGGAACTGAAGGAAATTCACATTAAGCAGAAAATGGTGGTGTGTAGACTGATGGGACTCAAGGCTGAAAATTACCAGGGCCTGATGGTCCGCATCCCAGGGTACTTAAGGAGGTGGCTCTAGAAATCATGGACTCATTGATAATCATTTTCCAATGTTCTATAGATTCAGGGTCAGTTCCTGAGGATTGGAGGGTAGCTAATGTTATCCCATTTTCAAAGACGGGAAGGAGAGAGAAAACAAGGAATTATAGACTAGTTAGCCAGACAGCAGTGGTAGGGAAGATGCTGGAGTCACTTATAAAAGATGAAATAGCGGCATATTTGGATAGCTGTAAGAGCATAGGTCTGAATCAGCATGGATTTACGAAGGGAAAATCATGCTTGACTGATTTTCTGGAATTTTTTGAGGATGTAACGATGAAACTAGACAAGGAAGAGCCTGTGGGCGTAGTGTACCTTGACTATTGGAAAGTTTTTGATAAGGTCCTACATATGAGATTAGTGGGCAAAATTAGAACACATGGTATTGGGGGTAGGGTACGAACATGGATAGAAAATTGTTTGGCAGAAAGGAAACAAAGAGTAAGGACTAACTGGTCCTTTTCAGAATGGCAAACAGTGACTAGTGGGGTACTGCAAGGCTCGTTGTTGGGACCGCAGCTATTTACAATATATATTAATAATTTAGATGAAGGGATTAAAGGTAACATTAGGAAATTTGCAGAAGACACAAAGCTAGGTGGCAGTGTGAAATATGAGGAGGATGTTAGCAGATTGTAGGGTGATTTTGACAGGTTGGGTGAGTGGGTAGTTGCATGGCAGGTGCAATTTATTACGGATATATATGAGGTTATCCACTTTGGTGCCAAGAACAGGAAGGCAGATTACTATCTGAATGGTGTCAAGTTGGGAAAAGGGGAAACATAACGAGATATAGCTGTTCTTGTTCGTCAGTCACTGAAAGTACGCATGCAAGTACAGCAGGCTGTGAAGAAAACTAATAGCATATTGGCCTTCATAACAAGAGGAGTTGAGTACAGGAGCAAAGAGGTCCTTCTGCAGTTGCACAGGCCCCTGGTGAGACCACACCTGGAGTATTGTTTTCAGTTTTAGTCTCCAAATTTGAGGAAGGACATTTTTGCTATTGAGGGAGTGCAGCGTAGGTTGACGAGGTTGATTCCCGGGTTTGCGGGACTCTCAGATGTTGAACGATTGAAGCGACTAGGCTTGTATACGCTGGAATTTAGAAGGAGTGGGCCATTTAGAACGGAGTTCAGGAAAAAAAAGTTTTTCAACCAGCGAGTTGTGGATCTGTGGAAGGCTCTGCCTCAGAAGGCAGTGGAGGCCAATTCTCTGGATGCTTTCAAGAAAGAGTTAGATGGCGCTCTTAAAGATCGCGGAGTCAAGGCGTACTGATTGTGGATGATCAACCATGATCATATTGAACAGCGGTGCTGCCTCGAGAGTTCGAACGGCCTACTCCTGCACCTATTGTCTATTGTCTATTTTCATCCCAGTATTGCATCCTATCAATGTCTCTGCAATCTACGACAATCCTCCGCACAATCTACAACACCACCAAACTCTGTGTCGTCTGCAAACTTGCAAACCAATTCTTCTATCCCACATCCATGTCGTTAATAAAAATCACGAAAAGTAGGAGTCCCAGAACTGATCCTGGGGGGGGGGGGGCGCAACGAGTCACAAATCTCCAATCCGAATGTACTCCATCCACTACGATACTCTGCTTTCTGCATGGAAATCAATTCTGAATCCACCTTGCCAAACTTCCCTGGATCCCAGGCCTTCTGATATTCTGAATAAGCCTACCGTTTGGAATCCTATCAAATTTCCTCCTGGTGCAGCCTGGGAAATATTCCGTCAGGCTCCTGGGACCTATTTGTCGTAATGTATTTTAACAACTCCAACACCTCCTCTCCTTTAATATCAACATGCTCCAGAACATCAACCTCACTCATATTGTCCTCAACGTCACCAAGTTCCCTCTCAGTGGCGAATACCGAAGAGAAGTATTCATTGAGGACCTCGCTCATTCCCACAGCCTCCAAGCACATCTTCCCACTTTTATCTCTAATCGGTCCTACCTTCACTCCTGATATCCTTTTATTCTTTACATAATTGAAGAATGCCTTGGGGATTCTTTTACTCTACTCGCCAAGGACTTCTCAAACCTCCTTCTTGCTCTCAGCCCCTTTTAAAACTCCTTTCTTGTTACCCTCAATAGACTCATCTGATCCTTGCTTCCTAATCCTCACGTATGCTGCCTTCTTCCATCTGATTAGATTCTCCACCTCACTTGTCACCCATCGTTCCTTTACCCTGCCATTCTCTATCTTCCTGACCGGGACAAATTTGTCACTAACATGCTGTAAGAGATCCCTAAACATCGATCACATGCCCATAGTACATTTCCCAGTAAAAGCATCATCCCAATTCACACCCTCAAGTTCTAGCCTTATAGCCTCATAATTTGTCCTTCCCCAATTAAAAAAAAAGTCCTGTCCTCTCTGATTCTATCCTTTTCCATGATAATGTTACAGGCCAGGGAGAGGTGTCACTGTCCTACAGATGCTCACCCACTGAGAGATCTGTGACCTGACCCGGTTCTTTAACCAATACTAGATTCAGCACAGAATTCCCCCTAATCCGCCTGTCAATATACTGTGACAGGAAAATACGTTCTGGACGCACTTGACAAACTCTGCCCCGTCTGAACCATTGGAATTAATCAGGTGCCAATCAATATTTGGGAAGTTAAAGTCGCCCATGATAACAACCCTGTTATTTTTCTACCTTTCCAAAATTTGCCTCTCAATCTGCTCCTCGGTATCTCTGCTACTATCAGGGTACATATGGAATTCCCCCAATAGAGTAACTGCTCCCTTCCTGATCCTGACCTCCACCCACACTAACTCAAAAGAGGATCCTGCTTCATTACCCACCCTTTCTGTAGCTGTAATAGTATCCCTAACAGGTAATACCTCCCTTCTCCCCTCCCCGCCCTCCCGCATCTCTATCCCGTTTAAAGCACTTAAATGCAGGAATATTAAGAATCCATTCCTGCCCTGGCGCCAGCCAAGTCTCTGTGATGGCCAGTACATCATAATTCCAGGTATTTATCCAAGCTCCCAGTTCATGACCTTTGTTCCTGATGCTTCTTGCATTGAAGTGCACGCACCTGAGCCGTTCTAAACGTACTACCTTTACACCCGTTATTCTATTTCTCTTCCCTCAAAGCCTCTTTATATGCTAGATCTGGCTTTAATCCATGCACTTTACTTCCTCTCGCATGACATTTATCCTTCTCCGCCTCACTATCTGCTCTAATACTCTGGTTCCCCTCCCCCTGAAAATCTAGTTTAAACCCCGCCAGATCAGCACTAGCAAACCTTCCCGCAAAGATGTTAGTGCCACACCCAGTTCAGGTAAACCCGTCCCGTCGGAACAAGTCGAAACATCCCTAGAAACAAGACCCAGTTGTCCAGGAACACGAACCATTCTTCCGGCACCAACACCTTAGCCACGTATTTATCTGCATTATCTTCCTTTTCTGGCCTCATTCGCACGTGGCACGGGTAGCGATCCTGAGATTGCAACCCTGGATGCCCTGTCCTTCAATTTTGCACCTAACTCACTAAACTCTCTTTGCAGTGAGTTTTTCTTTTCTTTTCTTCCTATCCACTCATCTGCCTGTACATGGACCACGACATCCGGCTGCTCACCCTCCCTCTTGAGCATACTGAGAACTCGATCCGAGATATCGCGGACCCTGGCACCAGGGAAGCAACAGATCATCCGGGATACTCGATCTCTTCCGCAGAACCTCCTATCTGTTCCCCCCAACTATCGAATCCACTATCACTACAGCTCTCCACTTTTCCCTCTTTCCCTTCTGAGCTGATGGTCCATTCTCGGTGCCTCTGACTATCCAGAAGATCAAAGCCTCTCATCATTTGATATACCTTATCAGGTCGTCTCTCATCCTCCGTCTCTCCAAGGAAAACTGGCAGAGTTCATTCAACCTATTCTCATAAGGCATGCACCCGAAACCAGGGAATATTCTTGCAAATATCCTTTGCATCCTTTTCCATCGTTTCCACATCCTTCCTTTAGAGAGGCGACCAGATCTGAACACAGTCCTCCAGGTAGCGTCTGGCCAAGGTCCTATAAATTTGCAACATTGCCTCTCTGCTTGTAAACTCAGTCTCACGATTTATGAAGGCCAATATACTGTATGCTTTCTAACCACAGAGACAAACATGTGCAGCTGCTTTGAGTGTCCTATGGACTCGAACCTCAATATCTCTCTGATCCACCACACTGCCAAGAGTCTGACCATTTAATACTATATTCTGTCATCATATTTGACCTACAAAAGTAACAGCCTTACTCTTACCTGAGTTAAATTCCATCTGCCACTTCTCAGTCCAGATTTGCATCCTATGAATGCCCCGCTGTAAGCTCTGACAGACCTAATAATTGGGGGTATCTACAACACCCCGAACCTTTGTATCATCCGCAAATTCATCCCATCCAAATCATTCATGCAATCACGTAGAGTTGACGTCCAAGAACAGATTGCTGAGGAACTCCACTGTTCACCGGCTCCCATGCAGAATATGACACGACTGCAACCTCTCTTTGCCTTCTGTGGGCAAGCCAGTTCTGGATACACAAAGCAATGTCTCCGTGGGCCACGTGTCTCCTTACACGGGATACATTATCAAATGTTCCGTGAAATCAAAATGCACTACAACTACTGCGCTACCTTCATCAACTTGTTCAGTCCCATCTTCGAAAAAAAAAATCAGGCTGGTAAGGCTACGACCATGCTGACTATTACCAATCATATTATGCCTCTTCAAATGTTCATAAATCCTGCCTCTCAGGATCTTCTCCATCAACATACCAACCACTACAGTAAGACTCATTGGTCTATAATTTTCTGGTCCATAGCCCTTCATTCCTCCGGAATCTCTCCCATCCTCATTACATCATCGCCAGAGGCTCAGCAATCTCCTCCGTCGGTTCGCACAGTAGTCTGGTCTTCCATTCCCGGTGACTTTTGCAGATTGATGCTTTCTAAATGCTCCAGCATATCATCTTTATTAATATCTACATGCTCAAGCATTTCAGTCTGCTCTGTCATCCTTACAATCTCCAGAATCATTTATCAAGTGAATACTGAAGCAAAGTATTCATTATGTACCTCTGCTATCTCCTCCAGTTCCATACACACTTTTGCACTGTCACACTTGATTCGTCCTAACCTCTCCAGTCTTATCCACTTGTTCTTCTCATACCTACAGAGTGCCCTGCAGTTTACCTTACTCCTGTCCTGCGAGGCCTTCTTATGGCCCATTCTGGCTCTCCTAATTTCTTTCGTAGGCTCCCCCGCTAGCTTTATAATCTTCTAGATCTCTGTCATCAACTAGTCTTTTGAACTTTTCGTAAGGCACTCTGTTATTCTTGACTAGATTTACAACAGCCTTTGTACACCACGGTCCCTGTACCCGACCAGCTTTTCCCTTTCTCATTGGAACATACCTATGCAGAATTGCGCGCAAATATCCCTGAACATTTGCCACATTTCTTTCGAACATTTCTGAGAGCAATTGATCACATTGAGCCATAACCACAGGGAATGGCGTTGCTGGCTTGAAGGGCCGAATGGCCTACTCCTGCACCTATTGACTGTTGTCTGTTGACAGTTTATGCTTCTAACTTCCTGCCTGATAGACTCATATTTTGTCCTACTCCAGTTTAAACGCTTTGCTGACTTATCTGTCCCCATCCTTCTCCAGTGCTATGATAAAGGAGGTAGTGTGTGATTACTATCTCCTTTGGAGATATGATGTTTGTGGCCATTACAGAGACTTCGATGGCTCAGGGACAGGAATGGTTTCTTCAAGTGCCGGGGTTCAGATATGTCAGAAGGACAGGGAAGGAGGCAAAAAAAGAGCTGTGGGCGTGGCACTGTTGATCAGTGATACTGTCAGGGCTGCAGAAAAGGTGGACCCCGTGGAGGGTTTTTTCTATGGAGTCCCTGTCGGTGCAGGTTAGGAACAGGAAGGGGTCAATTACTTTACCGGGTGTTTTTTTTTTTTTTAGGCCGCCCAATAGTAACAGGGATATCGAGGAGCAGACAGGGAAACAGATCCTTGAAAGGTGTAGTATAACAACGATGTCGTGATGGGAGATTTTAATGGCACAAATATCAATCGGCATCTTCCCAGAGCAAGGGGTTTAGATGAGATGGAGTTTGTTAGGTTTGTTCAGGAAGGTTTCTTGAACCAATATGTATGTAATCCCACAAAGAGCAGAGGTGCATTCATTTGGTATTGGGAAATAAACCTGGTCAGATGTCACAATTCTCAGTCGGAGAGATTTTTGGAGATAATGATCAGAATGCTATCTCCTTTACAATAGCATCGGAGAGAGATAAGAACAGACAAGTTAGAAACGCATTTTGTTGGAGTAAGAGGGATTGGTCAGGCTATTGAATAGGAACCTGCAAACTTAAATTGGAAACAGATGTTCTCAGAGAAAAAAGCATTGCAGAAATGAGGCAAATGTTCAGAGGATATTTGTGTGGAGTTCTGCATAGGTACATTCCAATGTGACGAGGAAGTTATGGTAGGGCACAGGAAACCGTGGTGTACTACAAAGGCGGTACAAAACCTGGTCAAGAAGAAAACAAAAGCTTCCAAAAGTTTGAGAGAGATAGGTAATGTTAGAGATCTGGATGATTACAAGGCTAACAGGAAGGAGTTTAAGAAGGAAATTAGGAGAGCCCGAAGAGGCCATGAGAAATTCTTGCGTGCAGGATTATGGAAAACCCCGAGGCTTTCCTCAAGTATGTGAACAGTAATAGGATAAGACACGAAAGAATAGTACCTATCAAATGTGTCAAGCAGAAAAATGTGTTTGGAACCCGGAGGAAATAGTAGAAACTTAATGAATACTTTGCTTCAGTATTCACTGTGGAAAATGATCTGGGTGATAATAACGATCTTGATATTCAGAAAGAGGATGAGCTGGAGTTTTTGGAAAGCATCAAGTTGGTAAGTGTCCGGGACCGGATGAGATGTACACCAGGTTACTGTGGAGGGAAGGGAGGAGATTACTGAACCTCTGGCGATGATCTTTGCAACATCAAGGGGGACGGGAGAGGTTCCAGAGGATTGGAGGGTTGCGGATGTTGCTCCTTTAACCAGAAAGGTTTCGAGATATCTCAGGGAGTTATAGACCAGTGAGTCATAACTCAGTGGTTAGTAAGTGGATGGAGAAAATCCTGAGAGGCAGGATATATGAACATTTGGAGAGATTTAATATGATTGGGAATAGTCAGCATGGTTTTGCCCAGGGCAGGTCGTGCCTTACGGGTCTGATCATTTTTTTTCTAGGATGTGACTAAACAAATTGATGAAGGAAGAGCATTAGATGTAGTGTATATGAATTTCAGCAAATCATTTGATAGGTTTTCCCTGGAAGGATTATTGAGAAAGTAAGGAAGCATGGAATCGAGGGTGGAAGGAGAAGTGAAGGAATAAGTGAGCTGGATGTGGAAATATATGAGAAGAGGAGGAAATAAAGCAGTTAAGGTCGGATATAGAAAGAAGGTGTAGAGGAGAGAGGAAGTGGAGAGGGAAGGTACGTGATAGAGAAGACGTTGAGGTGGGGAAGGTAAGTGGGACAGTAGGAGCCAGTGCCATGCGAGGGTGGGAGAATGAAGAGAGTGATTGAGGGAAACGAAAGGAAGAGGAAGAGTGGGGAGGGAAGGAGGAAGGTGTGGTGGGAGAGACCGAGAAGCTCGGAGGTAGGATGGGATAAAGTATGGAGGGACGGTGGAGATGTGATGAAGGAGATGAAGGCGGACATTGGGAAGGGAGGGGGAATACAGAAAGCATCTGTGAGTGTGTAAGCACTCCTGCGTGTCAGGGTGACAGGAGTGTTGGTCGTGGAGAGCAGAAAAAGAGAGGGGAAGATGGAGGAGGGTGTGGAATAAGATAATGGAGAAGAAGAGACAGTGGGGCAAAGGTGGGCGAGAGGAGGTAGAGAAAAGAGCAATGGTTGAGGAGGGGAGGAAGATGGGATAGAAAGAGAGAGAGAATGGGGAGGGAAAAGGAGAATGAAAAGGGAGAATGGGGGAAGTTTGTGGAAGGAGAACGAGAGGAAAAAGTGAATTCCACGGAATAAGGAGGGAGAGAGAGAGAGAGAGAGAGAGAGAGAGAGAGAGAGAGAGAGAGAGAGAGAGAGAGAGAGAGAGAGAGAGAGAGAGAGAGAGAGAGAGAGAGAGAGAGAGAGAGAGAGAGAGAGAGAGAGAGAGAGAGAGAGAGAGAGAGAGAGAGAGAGAGAGAGAGAGAGAGAGAGAGAGAGAGAGAGCGCCACTGGACGAGGAAGGCGAGGAAAGCCAGTGAAGGGAAGCAAATTCGTGGAGAGCTGTTCACTTCACTCGGAGGGAGATGGGCTTTGGGTGATTCTCCTGCTGCCCTGCTTTCTCGCAGACAGGGAGTCTGAAGCCCCGGCCGTGAGCAGGAGCAGTGGAAGCGTCCAATGCTTAAAAAGGGAAGCAGCTGGCGGTGCATTTGTCCTGGGTAATTACGGCTCTGTATGATAATAAAATCCCTTGGACGTTCCCTCCTTCCTCATTCACCCTCATTCTCCGGTCCTGTTCACCCTGTACACATCAGACTTCCAATATAACTCGGAGTCCTGCCATGTGCAGAAATTCGCTGATGACACGGCCATAGTGGGGTGTGTCAGGAATGGACAGGAGGAGGAGTATAGGAAACTGATACAGGACTTTGTGATATGGTGCAACTCAAACTACCTGCGTCTCAATATCACCAAGACCAAGGAGATGGTGATGGACTTTAGGAGATCTAGGCCTCATATGGAGCCAGTGATCATTAATGGAGAATGTGTGGAGCAGGTTAAGACCTACAAGTATCTGGGAGTACAGTTAGACGAGAAGCTAGACTGGACTGCCAACACAGATGCCTTGTGCAGGAAGGCACAGAGTCGACTGTACTTCCTTAGAAGGTTGGCGTCATTCAATGTCTGTAGTGAGATGCTGAAGATGTTCTATAGGTCAGTTGTGGACAGTGCCCTCTTCTTTGTGGTGGCGTGTTGGGGAGGAAGCATTAAGAAGAGGGACGCCTCACGTCTTAATAAGCTGGTAAGGAAGGCGGGGCTCTGTCGTGGGCAAATTACTGGAGAGTATAACATCGGTAGCAGAGCAAAGGGCGCTGAGTAGGCTACGGTCAATTGTGGAAAACCCTGAACATCCTCTACATAGCACCATCCAGAGACAGAGAAGCAGTTTCAGCGACAGGTTGCTATCGATGCAATGCTCCTCTGACAGGATGAAGAGATCAATACTCCCCAATGCCATTCGGCTTTACAATTCAACCGCCAGGAGTAAGATATGTTAAAGTGCCGGGGTTAGGACTCAATGTATTTAAGTAAACTACTTAAGAACTTTTTAAAAGCTATTATTAATGCTTTTTGAGAGAGTGATTTAGATGCATATCATATTTTTACTGAGTTAAGTATTGTATGTAATTAGTTTTGCTACAATCAGTGTATGGGACATTGGAAAAAAATGTTGAATTTCCCCATGGGGATGAATAAAGTATCTATCTATCTATCTATCTATCTATCTATCTATCTATCTATCTATCTATCTATCTATCTATCTATCTATCTATCTATCTATCTATCTATCTATCTATCTATCTATCTATCATTCCTGCCCTCCTTCTCAACTCACCTCCTCCAAATCCTTTCCTTTCTTCGATTCCACATTCTCTACTTCGATTCCACATTCTCTCCGTCCTTCCAGAATCCCTCCCCCATCTCCACCGCGCTATCCATTCTTCCTCTCCTCCTCTCTGCTGACTTGTTCCCTCCTGACCTCACACCCTAATCTCCATTCACAGGCCCTCTCTCACCAATCACTCTCCAACTCTCCCGCCTTCATTTCTCCAAGTCTCACCCTCTCCGCTCACTTTTCCCCATCTCCATCACTCCTTCCACCCTGCTCTCTCCACATGCCCCTTCTCTCTCCCTTCGGCCCAGTCTGTCCATTGTCACCCACATCTCTATCACTATCCGAACACGAATCCTCCCCTCTTTCTCCCCACTCTCATTACTCTTCCCCCAACCACTCTCATTTCTCACGAACACCCTCTGCAACACCCTCAATCTCTCTGCTCCCCGCACTTCCTCCCCCTGCTCTCGGTTCCTCTATTCATCAGCTCTTCATCCGACGTACCGGTCTAACCCACTTATTAACACAGGCTTCCTCTGAAAACGGTTGCTTCCCCTATCTCAAAGACGCAGAGAATCCTAGGCAGGATGGACCGGAGCGAGAGCTACATGACTGTGAATATGGGAAGAAATGACTCACGGTCTCCTTCCCGAGGTGAGTGCGGCAGAGACAGGCGGCTGATCTATTCTGCAGCTTACCCTGATGTGTGTGATCGGACGGGTGGAGTGAGATTCACATTATGACTACTCGGGAGAGTGTGATGAATGAGTGTGGAGGGAACGTCACTCTGTGCCTGACCCCGGGAGTGTGCGATGGGATCGTGTGGAGGGAGATTCACTCTGAGTCTGACCCCGAGAGTGTGTGATGGGAGGGTGTGGAGGGAGATTCACTCTGTATCTGACCTGGGATTGTGTGAAGGACGGTGTGGTGGAAGCTTGTCTCAGATCCCGTGATTTTGTATTGGGACGGCGTGGAGGGAGATTCACTCTGTTTATGACCCCCGACAGTGTGTGACGGGACGGTTTGGAGTGAGATTCACTCTGTGACTGACCCCGGGAGTGTGAGATGGGACGGTGTGGAGTGAGATTCACTCTGTGTCTGACCCCGGGAGTGTGTGATGTGACCGTGCGGAGGGAGATTCGCTCTGTGTCTGACACCGGGGTGTGTGATGGGAGGGTGTGGAGCGAGATTCACTCTGTGTCCTACCCGGGATTGTGTGATGGCACGGTGTGGAGAAAGATTCACTCTGTGTCTGACTCTAGCTGTTCTGCCTCCAGGTGAACCTGATGTAGCGTACGCGGAAGTTAATTTCAAACGCTTCTCGGCACCCCGAGTCCGGGCAGATCGAGGTCAGTTTCATCTTTGTTGGTTTGAAGCTGTTCAGCTGACGTGTCCAAACCTGTCGAGAGATATCCGGGCAAAAGTACCTAATGATTGCCTGTTTGAGCATAAGACGCAGGGATCGCGTGGGAGAGATGATTGTGTGGTAAACTTTGTGGGAGGGACGGTGTGGAGGGTGCTGTGATGAGTGAGCTCCCTTGGAGGGGCGGTGCAGAAGGCGAGCGGTGGGATGGTTTGAGGAGAGTGGGCTGTGAGAAGGGTCGGTGAGGAGAGAGAGCATGGGATGTGCCGTGAGGAGGAAGGGACAATCATGAGCGAGCGCTGTGGGATTGGGTTGCCGAGATGAGTGAGCGCCGTGTGGGTGTAGTCAGGTGGGAACGCGGTATAAATCCATAACCACTCTGTCACTTTTCTGAACCCCACTCTCTTTTCCTTCTTTCCACTTCTCTCCCCTTCCTCACCTCCTCACACCCTGTCCTCTTTTCGTCTCTCCCCTTTGCCCTCTACCCGTTGCCCCCACTCTCTCCCACTGTCCCGTTCTCTTCGCTCTCTCTCATTGTCTCCTCTCCCTCCCGTCTCTCCTCTATCACAGTCGCCGTCTCTACCACTCTCAGTCTCACCCTCGCGGTCTTTTCATCTCTCTGCGCTCCATCTCATCCTTCCCCGTACGCCCATCCCGGACTTCCAGCCTCGATCTGTCCCTATATTTGCCCCTCAATTCCCGTCACGCCCTCTCCTGCTCTCTATCCACGGCTCTCTTCCTTTCCCCGTCGTTCCCCACCCCCCCCCCCCCCCGCTCTTCTCCCATCTCTCTCAAATTATATTTTTATCTCTTCTCCATCGCTCTCCCACGTTTCTCCTCCCCACACACTCCCTTCTCTATCCCCCTCTCTTTCCCCTCTCACACCTCTCCCTGACCTCTCACTGCTCCCGACTCTCTGCCCTGTCCCACCCCCTCTGTCTCCGGCTCTTTCACCCCGTTCTCCCACCCCATTCCTTCTCTGCATCATCCCGCCCATCGCACCTGTCGCTACCTCCTTCTCTAAGTCGATCGTTCTCCTCTGCTGCCCCCTCTCTCCTCTCTCTACCACTCTCCCTCACCCTCTCTCCCGAAATCTCACCCCTTCTCTCTCCGTCACTTACCTCTCTCTCTTCTCTCACCCCTCTCTCTTCTCTCTCTTCCCAACACCCTCCTCCATTCGCTACCGCTCACTTTCTTATCTGCTCTCTCTCCCTCTCCCAGACGGTCTGAACTCCACCTATTCAGAACTGAACTTTAGGAAAGTAGAACCCCGCATCGATGAGCATGAAGATCCTCCCATTGCCTCGGGATCCAGCGGGCTGTCAGCCACTGCACAAACAGGTGAGAGTTCACAGCGATGACGTCAATTTGGAAAGGTCACGTGTCCAAGTTCCTAATGCATCTTTCTCGACAACTTCCTCTGTCAGTTCATCCCATAGACTGACCAAGGAATAAAATCCCGACCTGCCCAACCAGTCGCCATTCCTCACTCACCCGAGTCCAACATCCTCGTAAACCTTCCGGCACAGTGGCCTTTCCTATATCCGGGCGACCAACCCTGAACAACAGTGGCGTCACTGTACATCTGCGATTTGACCTCCCGCCTCCTGTACCATCATCTTCCAGAACAGTGTACCATCTGTGACCTTGTTAATGTGTAGATACATTATATCTACTCCCCGTGCTTGATCTGTCCTTCCCGTGCAAATTAGCCCGACAAATATTCCTGTGTCTCAGTCCATCCAATATCTCTCTCCCTCCTCCATCTGCCACCCTCCGGACCTTCCCCCCCACTTTCTCTCACTACTCCTTTATTACTCCGTCTCTCCCTCCCTTCCTTTCTTCCATCTCCAAGGGTGATCTAACATCTGGGATCTTGTGACAGTATTTGATAAAGTCAGTGTACATGGTATCTACTAATCAGGACAAACAGGTCCTCCGCAATCAAATCGGTCAGTCTAATCTCCCCCGGCCCCACCATCTTATACAGAACAGCCCCACAATAGCTCATTGAAGTCCTATCTATCACGCCTATTCAGAATGGCAGGCCGTGACTAGTGGGGTACCGCAAGGCTCAGTGCTGGGAACACCAGTTGTTTACAATATATATTAATGATTTAGACTAGGGAATTAAATGCAGCATCTCCAAGTTTGCGGATGACACGAAGCTGGGCGGCGGTGTTAGCTGTGAGGAGGATGCTAAGAGGATGCAGGGTGACTTGGATAGGTTAGGTGAGTGGCCAAATTCATGGCAGATGCAATTTAATGTCGATAAATGTGAGGTTATCCACTTTGGTTGTAAGAACAGGAAAACAGATTATTATCTGAACGGTGGCTGATTAGGAAAAGGGGAGGTGCAACGAGACCCGGGTGTCATTGTACACCAATCATTGAAGGTGGGCATGCAGGTTCAGCAGGCGGTGAAAAAGGCAAATGGTATGTTGGCATTCATAGCAAAAGGATTTGTGTACAGGAGCAGGGAGGTTCTACTGCAGTTTTACAAGGCCTTGGTGAGACCGCACCTAGAGTATTGTGCAAACACGAGGAAATCTGCAGATGTTGGAAATTGAAACAACACACACAAAATGCTGGTAGAACACAGCAGGCTAGGCAGCATCAATAGGGAGAAGCGTTGTCGACGTTTCGGGCCGAGACCCTTCGTCAGGACTAACCGAAAGGAAAGATAGTAAGAGATTTGAAAGTAGTAGGGGGAGAGGGAAATGCGAAATGATAAGAGAAGACCCTATCGGGTCCACCTCCACCACTGCTGTCTGCAGCCTATTCAAAAAAAAACTTACCCCGGACATCTCCTCTGTACACACTTCCAAGCACCTTAAACGCATGTCCTCTCGTCCAAGCGATTTCAGTCCTGGGAAAAAGATCTGTCTATCCACACAATCAATGCCTCTCATCATCTTGTACACCTCTATCAGGTCACCTCTCATCCTTCGTCCCTCCAGGAAAAACAGTCTGAGTTCACTCAACCTATTCTCATAAGGCATGCTCTCAAATCCAATAAACATTCTTGTCAATCTCCTCTGCACCCTTTCTATGGATTCCACGTCTTTCCTATAGTGAGGCGACCAGAACTGAGCACAGTACTCCATGGAGGGTCTGACCAGGGTCCTGTATAGCTGCAACATTGCAACCCGGCTCCACGATTCGCTGATCCAATTCCACGATTGATGAAGGACAATGCACCGTACGCCTTCTTAACCACAGAGTCAACCTGCGCAGCTGCTTTGAGCTCGGACCCCAAGAATCCTCTGATTCTCCACAGTGCCAAGAGTCTTACCATTAATTCTATATTCTGTCATCGTATTTGACCTATCAAAATGAACCACTTCACACCTAGCTTGGTTGAACTCCATTTGCCACTTCTCAGCCCGGTTTTGCATCCTATCAATGTCGCGCTGTAACCTCTGACAGCCCTCCAACTATCCACAACACCCTTAAACATTGTGTCGTCAGCTAACTTACTAACCCATACCTCCACATCTTCATCCAGTTCATTTCTAACAGTCACGAGTATAAGGGACCCAGAAGAGATACCTGTTGAACTCCACAGAGCACTTAATTCCATTCAGAATATGACCCGTCTACAACCACTCTTTGCCTTTCGCGGGCAAGCCAGTTGTGGATCCACAAAGCAATATCCCCTTGGTTCCAATTCCTCCTTACTTTCTCAGTAAGCCTTACACGGGGTACCTTATAAAATGCTTTGCTGAAATCCATATACACTACATCAACTGCTCTTCCTTATCAATGCGTTTAGTCACATCCCCACAAAAATCCAATAAGTCTCGTAAGGTACGATCTGCCCTTTCCAATGCCATGCTGACAACTCCTAAACAAGTTTTACCTCTCCAAATGTTCACAAATCCAGCCTCTCAGGATCTTCTCCAACCGCTTACCAACCGCTGAGGTAAGACTCACTGGTTTATAATTTCCTGCGATACCTTTTCTGACTTTCTTGAATAAAGGAACAACATTCGCAACCTTCCAATCCTCCGGACCCTCTCACGTCTCCATTGATGATGCAAAGATCATCGCCAGAGCCTCAGCAATCTCTTCCTTCGCCTCCCACAGTAGCCCGGCGGCTTATCCGATTTGATGCTTTCCAAAACATATCGTAACATTTACATTTTCAGGCTTTTCCGTCTGCTGCAAGTCATCACTACAATCACTAAGATAATGAAGTAAAGTATTAATTAAGCAGCTCCTATTGTCTTATTAAATATTTATTGTGATCTTATGGTCGTATGGTCTCTCCACAGCTGCGCAAGAACGGGAGTCGAAAGTGAAGATCGGAAATAGGCCGTACCGTCTGATGTGCCTACTCTGCCTAGTTACGTTCGCCCTCATCGTGATTGTGGTCGGACTCTCGATCCATGGTGAGTGGAACCGTCTCCGTGTAGAGTCAGACCGGAAAGCGAGTGGAATATATTGAGATTGTAAAACACAACCGTGAAACTAACACCGATGGAAGAAGGCAGCATTCATGAAGTTTAGAAAGCATGGATGGGTCTATAGGGTAGCAAGAAAAGAGATGAAGAGGGGCTGTGGAAAGAGAGAATGAAGCAAGGGAAGGCCTTGGCGAGTAGGGTAAAGGAAAACCCCAAGACAGTCTTCAATTATGGTGAAGAACAAAAGAATGACAGGAGTGAAGGTAGGACTGATTAGAGATAATGGTGGGAATATGTGCCTGGGGACTGTGGAAGTTAGCGAGGTCCTCGATGAGTACTTCTCTTCGGAATTCACCACTGAGAGGGAACGATGACGGTGAGGACAATGTGAGAGAATTTAATGTTCTGGAACATGTTGATATTAGGGGGGAGGAGCTGTTGTACTTGTTAAATACATAAGGACGGATAAGTCACTGGGGCCTGACGGAATATTCCCCAGGCTGCTTCATGAGGAGAGAGAAGAGATTGCTGAGACACTGGCTAGGATCGTTATGTCCTCGTTGTCCACGGGAATGGTACGGGAGGATTGGAGGGAGGCGAATGCTGCCCCATGTTCATAAACGTTAGAGGGATAGTCCGGGTAATTATAGACCAATGAGACTTACGTCTGTTTTGAGAAAGCTGTTGGAAAAGATTCTTAGAGATAGAATCAATGGGCATTTAGAGAATCATGGTCTGAACAGGGACAGTCAGCATGGCTTTGTGAAGGGCCGATCGTGTCTAACAAGCCTGATAGAATTTTTGAGGAGGTGACCAGGTATATAGATGAGGTTAGTGCAGTGGGTGTGATATACAAGGAATTTAGTCCGGCATTTGACAAGGTTCCAGGAGGTAGAGCTTATTTAGAAAGTCAGAAGGCATGGGGTCCAGCGAAGCTTGGCCGTGTGGAGTAGGAATCGGCTTCCCTGGAGAGTGTCGTGACGGAGGGTGTACATTCGGATTGGAGGGCCGTGACTAGTGGTGTTCCACAAGGATCGGTTCTAGTACCTCTGTTTTTCGTGATTTTATTAACGACATCGATGAAGTGGGGGTAGAAGGGAGGGTTGACAAGTTTGCAGACGACACAAAGGTGGGTGGTGTTGTAGGTAGTGTAGAGGATTGTCGAAGATTGCAGAGAGACATTGATAGGATGCAGAATTGGGCTGAGCAGTGGCAGATGGAGTTGAACCCGGAGAAGCGTGAGGTGGTACACGTTGGAAGGACAAACTCCAAGGCAGAGTACAAAATAAATGCAGGATACTTGGTAGTTTGCAGGAGCAAAGGGAGCTGGGGGTACATGTCCTCAGATCACTGAAAGACAACTCACAGGTAGATAGGGTATTTAAGAACGCTTATGGTTGTTAGCTTTCATAAGTCGAGGGATAGAATTTAAGAGACGCGATGTAATGATGCAGCTCCATAATACCATGGTTCGGCCACACGTGGAACACTGTGTCCAGATCTGGTCGCCTCACTGTAGGAAGGATGTGGAAGCATTGGAAAGGGTACAGAGGAAATTTACCAGGATGCTGCCTGGTTTAGAGAGTATGCATTTTGATCAGAGATTAAGGGAGATAGGGCTTTACCCTTTGGAGAGAAGGAGGATGAGAGTAGGTATGATAGAGGTATGCAGGATATGAAGAGGAATAGCTAAACTGGACAGCCAGCGCCTCTTCCCCAGGGAACCACTGCTCAATACAAGAGGACATGGCTTTTATGTAAGGGGTGGAATGTTCAAGGGGGATATTATAGGAAGGTTTTTTACTCAGAGAGTGGTTGGTGCGTGGAATGCACTTCCTGAGTCAGTGGTGGAGGCAGATACACTACTGAAATTTAAGAGACCACTAGACAGGTGTATGGAGGAGTTTGATGCGGTGGTTTATATGGGAGACTGCGTTTAAGGGGTCGGCACAACAGAGTGAGACGAATGGCCAGAATTGTGCTGTATTATTCTATGTTCCATAACACGGACAGACCACAAACCGTGATACAACACGGCCTATACCGTTACTTAATCAAGACTCATGCTGACACAGACACGCCATTCACCATCACATCAACAATGCTGTTACCGTAGCACGGTCACGACCTTCAACAAAACGCAGATGCACTCCTGACCGCGACACTGACACGACCATCTGTAACATCGACAGGCCCCCTGACTGTGTCACTGATAAACTCCTCAAGGCGACAACGACACACACCTCACAGTGACACCGACACGCTCATCACCGTGACACTGAGGTACCGTACACCGTGACGTGATCCGCTCTGCACCGCATCGTGACAAAGACTCACACGTCACTGTAACAACCCTTACCGCGACAGTATCACTCCTCAACATAACACCGATGTACCGCTCACTGAATCAATTACTCTCACCGCACCCTGACAACGGTAAACCTTTTAACAGATACCGACACCTAAATTTAGAATGACACAACGACATCATCATAGAACTCTCCGTTACACCGACACACACCTCAGCGTGACACTCTCACACACAACGTGGCCATATGCGACTGAGCTGGGAGAACCACTACAGCGCATCCTCAACATGAGCCTGGAGCAGAGAAGAGTACCCAGACAGTGGAAAGCATCCTGTATTGTCCCGGTACCGAAGAAACCACAACCCAAGGAGTTGAATGACATCAGACCTGTTGCCTTGACGTCGCACGTGATGAAGACCATGGAGCGGCTGATAATACAGAATCAAAGGCCACAAACCAGGCACGCCCAGGATCCTCTTCAGTTTGCGTATAAGGAGAAGCTGGGAGTGGAGGATGCTATCACGTATTTGCTGCACAAATCACTCTCTCACCTAGATGGGGTCAGTTGTGCTGTGAGGATTACATTCCTTGACTTATCTAGTGCCTTTAACACCATCCAGCCCAAGATCTTAAGGCACAAACTAACCGAGATGGGAGTAGACTCTCACATGGTGGATTGGATAGTGGACTACTTGACAGATAGACCTCAGTATGTGCGGTTGGGAGACTGTAGGTCTGACACGGTGGTCAGCAGCACAGGAGCGCCGCAGGGAACCGTACTCTCTCCGGTCCTGTTCACCCTGTACACATCAGACTTCCAATATAACTCGGAGTCCTGCCATGTGCAGAAGTTCGCTGATGACACGGCCATAGTGGGGTGTGTCAGGAATGGACAGGAGGAGGAGTATAGGAAACTGATATAGGACTTTGTGATATGGTGCAACTCAAACTACCTGCGTCTCAATATCACCAAGACCAAGGAGATGGTGGTGAACTTTAGGAGATCTAGGCCTCATATGGAGCCAGTGATCATTAATGGAGAATGTGTGGAGCAGGTTAAGACCTACAAGTATCTGGGAGTACAGTTAGACGAGAAGCTAGACTGGACTGCCAACACAGATGCCTTGTGCAGGAAGGCACAGAGTCGACTGTACTTCCTTAGAAGGTTGGTGTCATTCAATGTCTGTAGTGAGATGCTGAAGATGTTCTATAGGTCAGTTGTGGAGAGCGTCCTCTTCTTTGTGGTGGCGTGTTGGGGAGGAAGCATTAAGAAGAGGGACGCCTCACGTCTTAATAAGCTGGTAAGGAAGGCGGGCTCTGTCGTGGGCAAAGTACTGGAGAGTTTAACATCGGTAGCTGAGCGAAGGGCGCTGAGTAGGCTACGGTCAATTATGGATAACTCTGAACATCCTCTACATAGCACCATCCAGAGACAGAGAAGCAGTTTCAGCGACAGGTTACTATCGATGCAATGCTCCTCAGACAGGATGAAGAGGTCAATACTCCCCAATGCCATGAGGCTTTACAATTCAACTGCCAGGACTTAAGAACTTTTTAAAAGCTATCATTAATGCTTTTTGAGATAGTGATTTAGATGCATATAATATTTTTTTTACTGAGTTAAGTATTGTATGTAATTAGTTATGCTACCAACAAGTGTTTGGGACATTGGAAAAAAGTGAATTTCCCCATGGGGATGAATAAAGTATCTATCTATCTATCTATCTATCTATGACATGTCTCTCACCGTGGCACAGACATACCCTTCTCTTTGCGACCAGCACACCCCACGCCAGGATACCGTGACACGTCATTGTGACCCGGTACACTTCCCGCCTATCACAGTGACACCGACACGATCCTCACAGCAACTCGGACATGCTTCGCACGATACAGACGCAGACCCCTAAGGTAACAACAAAACCTTCACTGGAACATTGATTTTCCTCCAAGGTGGCGCCGACGCCTCTCACTGTGCCCAAAGGATGTGTTTCACTGTGACACCCTTCACCGTGATACCAACACAACACTCGCTGTGAACGGTTCGGTAGCGTGATGACTGACTCACGTAAAGGCTAAATATCCTTCACCATCTCTCTCAGTATCACAGATCCGTCACAAGTTCACTGACATGGAAACGAAGTACAGATCTGTCAACGAAACCAAGGCTCAAATCTGTGAATTGTTGACCAGCAGAAGAGGTGAGGCATCATCCCCCTCTTTCACCCGCTCCTCATCACAGGGCAGGCTTGGAGAGAGGAAGCGTCCCTTTGTGCTTGACATCGGCAGGGTGTGAGGAGATGGTATGGAGGGTGATCCACTCTGTGTTTGACCCGGTGAGTGTGTGATGGGGCTGCGTGGAGGAGGTTTCACTCTATCACTGAATCCAGGAGAGTGTGATGGGACGGTGTGGAGGGAGATTCACTCTGTGTCATCCACGGGAGTGTGTGATGGGACGGTGTGGAGGGAGATTCACTCTGTGTCTGACCGCCGGAGTGTGTGATGGGGCGGTGTGGAGGGAAATGCACTCTGTGTCTGACCCCCGGAGTGTGTGATGGGACCGTTCTGAGAGAGCTGCTCTCTGTGACTCGCCAGGAAGTGTGTCATGGGACGTAAGCAGAGAGGTTCATACTGTATTGAACTCGTGAATGTGTGATGGGACCGTGTGGAGGCAGCTTCTCTCTGTGTCTGACATTTTGCTGTGAGGTGTGTTGAGCAGCTGTAGAGCGAGAATCACTCTTCCTCTGAGAGAACGGGAGAGTTTATAAAACGAGCAGATTGAGAAGGGGGGTGTCATTTCTTCGGCAGTTTGGACCGGGCACGACTACGCAAGCGCGTGAAAGTTGGCCTCTGAAGTAGCGAGAGGGTTTAAAAAACGAACAGATTAACGGAGCGGGCACCGGAGTAGTGGGAGACAGAGTAGGAAGTGTTTGTCTCGAGAGGCTTCGGCGAGCAGAGATTGAGGACGAGCTTGCTCCCAATGAGGTAAGGCTTGGTAAGCTACTTTAATCTAATTCGGTTAGAAATAGGTAATGAAGGCAGCAGGTAGGGCAGTCGAGTTCTCCGTTTGAAGGACGTGGGAAGTCACGGCGAGCCAAATTGTCCCTGATCACTACACCTGTTAAAGGTGCATCCAGCTGCAGTGTTAGGGATCTGGAGCTGGAGCTGGATCAACGTCGGGTCATTCGTGAAGCAGGAACAGAAGTAGACAGGAGTTTCTGGGAGATAGTCACCCCTAAGAGTCAAGAGACAGGTTGCTGGGCGACCGCAGAACATCCCTGTGGCCGTTCCCATCAACAATAAGTACACCGTTTTGGAAACTGTTGATGGGGACAACCTACCAGGGACAAGTTACATTGGTCACGTCTCTGGCACGAGGCAAGGCCCTGAGCTCAGAAAGGAAGGAGCAAAAAGAGGAGAGCAGTCGAGATAGGGGATTCAATAGTTAGGGGGCAGATAAGAGGTTCTGTTTGAGAGATTGAGAATCTCGGATGGTCTGTTGCCTCCCCGGTGCCAGGGACCGTGATGTCTCAGAACGAGTTCTCAGCATTCTCAAGAGGGAGTGTGAGCACTCAGATGCCGTGGACCATGTAAGGATCAATGACGTGGATGGGAAGAGGGAGGAGGTTCTGCAAAGAGAGTTTAGGTAGTTTGATACAAAATTGAATGACGGGACTCCAGGGTTGCAATGTCAGGATTGCTACCAGAGCCACGTGCCAGTGAGGCTGGAAATAGGTGATAATGCAGCTAAATACGTGGCTAAGGAGTTGGTGCAGGAGGGAGGGCTTCATGTTTCTGGACGATTGGGTCTTGTTCCAGGGAATGTGGGACCTGTTACGATGGGACGGGTTGCACCTGAACTATAGGGGGACTAAAATCCTTGCGGGAAGGTTTGCTAGTGCTGCTGCGGTGGATTTAAACTAGATTTGCAGGGGGAACGGAACCAGAGTGATAGAGGAAATAGTGAGGTGGAGGAGGATAAAGGTAATGAGAGAACTGCAAGGTTAGTGGATGGAGCAAAGCCAGATCTAACATATAAAGAGGCTTTGAGGAATGAGAAGCAGAATAAAGGGTGTAAAGGTAGTAAGGTAGAAGGGATAAAGTGCGTGTTCTTCAATGCAAGAAGCGACAGGAACAAAGGAGATAAACTGAGAGCTTGGATAGGTACATGGAATTGGGATGTAGTGGCGATTATGGAGACGGCTGGCACCAGGGCAGGATTGGATTCCCAATATTCCTGGATTTCAGTGGTTTAAAAGGGATAGAGAGGGGGAAAGGGGGAGAAGGGGTGGCGTTACTGGTCTGGAATAACACTACGGCTACAGAAAGGGTGTCTAATGCAGCACGATCCTCCTTTGAGCCAGTATGGGTTGGTATCAGGAGCAGGAAGGGAGCGGTTACTCCACTGGGGGTATTCTATCGACTTCTAGCAGCAGAGACATCGAGGAACAGACTGGGTGGCATATTTTGGAAAGGTGGAAAAATAACAGGGTTCTTATCATGGATAACTTTAACTTCCCAAATATTGATTGGCACCTGATTATCTCCAATGGTTTAAATGGGGCAGAGTTTGTTAAGCGTGTCCACGACGGATTCATGTCACAGTATGTTGATAGGCCGACTAGGGGGAGTTCCATATTGGATCTAGTATAAGGATTTAAAGCCTGAACTTGCGGGTGGGGATTGGGACGACGTATTTGCAGGGAAATGTAATATGGATGTGTGTTTGATGTTTAGGGATCCCTTGCAGGATGTTAGGGATAAATTTGTCCCCGTGAAGAAGATAAAGAATGGTAGTGTGAAGTGATAAGTGAGGTGGAAAATCTAGTCAGGTGGAAGAGGGCAGCATACATCGGTTTATGAAGCAAGGATCAGATTGGTCTATTGAGGAATATAGGGTAGCAAGAAATTAGATTAAGAAGGGACTGAGGAGAGCACAAAGGGGGCATGAGAAGGCCTTGGCGAAACCCCAAGGCATTCGTCAATTATGTGAAGAACAAAAGGATGACCGGTGTGAAGGTAGGACCGAATAGAGATAAAGGTGGGAAGTTGTGCCTGTTGGTTGTGGAAGCGAGCAAGGTCCTCACTGAATATTTCTCTTCGGTGTTCACGAATGAGAGGGAACCTAATGACACTGAGGACAATATGAGCGAGGTTGAAGCTCAGGAGTATTGCTGATATTAAGGGAGAGGAGGTGCTGGAGTTGTTGAAGTACAATAGGACGGATAACTCCCAGGGGCCTGACAGAATAGTCCCCAGGCTGCTCCACGAGGCAAGGGAAGAGATTGCTGAGACTGGCTCGGATCGTTCTGTCCTCGTTGTCCACTGGAATGGCACCGGTGGATTGGAGGGAGGCGAATGTTGTCCCCTTGTTCAAAAAAGGAAGTAGGTGTAGTCGAGGTAATTATAGGCCTTACGTCTGCGGTGGGAACGATGTCGGAAAAGTTTCTTAGAGATCGGATCTACAGGCATTTGGAGAATCATAATCTGATCAGGAACAGTCAGCATGGCTTTGCGAAGGGCAGATCGTGTCTTGGAAACCTGTAAAGTTCTTTGAGGAGGTGACCAGGCATATAGATGAGGGTAGTGCAGTGGATGTGATCTCTATGGATGTTAGTTAGACATTTGATAAGTTTCCACACGATAGACTTATTCAGGAAGTCAGAAGGCATGTGATCCCAGGAGGTTTGGCTTACCTGCAGAAAGCTGTGTGACGTGACGGAGGGAGTATTTTCCGATTGGAAGTTGTGTCTAGTGTTGTTCCAAGAGAATCGGTTCTGGGAACCCTACTGTTCGTAATTTTTAATAACGACCTGGATGTGGGGGCAGAAGGGTGGTTTGGCAAGTTTGCAGACGACACAATGGTTGCTGGTGTTGTGGATAGTGTAGAGGATTGTTGAAGATTGCTGAGAGACATTGATAGGAAGCAGGAATGTGCAGAAGGTGCTCAACCCGTAGAAGTGTGAGGTGGTACACTTTGGAAGTACAAACACCATAGCAGAGCACAAAGTAAATGGCAGGATACTTGGTAGTGTGGAGGAACAGAGACAGCTGGATTTACATGTCCACATATCCCTGAAAGTTGTCTCACAGGTTGATAGAGTATTTAAGAATGCTTATGGGGTGTTGGCTTTCATAATTCAAGGGACAGTGTTTTTAGAGTCGCGAGGGAATGATGCATCTCTATAAAACCCTGGTTAGGCCACACTTGGAGTACTGTATCCAGTCTGCTTGCCTCACTATAGGAAGGATGTGGAAGCATTGGAAAGGCTACAGAGGAGATTTACCAGGATGCTGTCTGGTTTAGAAAGCATGCGTTATGAACAGAGATAACGGCAGCTAGGGCTTTACTGTTTGCAGAAAGAAGGAGGATGAGAGGAGAAATGATAGAGGTATACAAGATATTAAGAGGAATAGATAGAGTGGCCAGCCAGCACCTCTTCCCCAGGGCATCACTGCTGAATACAAGAGGACATGGCTTTAAGGTAAGGGGAGGGATATTCAAGGGGGTATTAGAGGAAGGATTTTTACTCAGAGAGTGGTTGGTGCGTGGAATCCACTGCCTGAGTCAGTGGTAGATGCAGATACACTGGTGAAATTTAAGAAACTGCTAGGCAGGTATATGGAGGAATTTAAGTTGGAGGATATATGGGAGGCAGGATTTCAGAGTCGGTACAACATGGTGGGCCGAAGGGCCTGTTCTGTGCTGTACTAATCTATGTTCTATATCTGTGTCTATTTGACGTGTATGCTGAGGTATTTTCCTCCGGGAGTGTGTGATGGATGGTGTGGAGGGATATTCACTGTGCCTGATCCTGTTAATGTGCGATGGGATGATGTTGGGGGCGGGGAAATACTCTTTGTGCCTGACCTCAGGTGAACGTGATGGGACCGCATGGCGTGAAATTCACTCTCTGCGTCCCACGGGTGTGTGTGATGGAAAAGAGTGCAGGGAGATTCACTCTGTGTATCACTATTCTTTGTTCCTGATTTCCAGAGCAAACCTGTTCCGAGAATTGGGTCACAAATAAAGACCGGTGTTATTACGTTTCCACGTTTGTAACATCTTTCTACAAAGCGATTCAAGATTGTTCAAACCGAGATTCAAGGCTGCTCGAAATCAATGCAAAGGATGAAGCGGTATGTGTCACAGCACGAGAAGATCCCACAGAAACACAGGAATCATCACACACTCCCGGGGTCAGACACAGAGTGAATCTCCCTCCGCACCGTCCCATCACACACTCCCGGGGTCAAACACAGAGTGAAACTCCCTCCGCACCGTCCCATCAGACACTCCCGGGGTCAGACTCATAGTGAATCTCCCTCTACACCGTCCCATCACACACTCCCGGGGTCAGACACACACTGAAGCTACCTTCACAGAGTCCCGGAAGAGATTCCTGTTGTAATCAACTGAGAGAAGCTCGGTATCATAGTTTTCGATTCTTGGCATTAATACAGTAAATTTAAATTTCCCAGAACTTTGTATCCCGCAACCTTGTGGACCAAACCCTTATATACTGGATTGGAAAATGCGAAAACGGGTGAGATTTGGACTGATCTGTCGGGTGAGAGTTGGGTATTGTGATAGTCCTGACGGGAGAAAATAGAATTCGTTTACAGTCTGAAGTAGTTTTGAGGAAAAAGTGAGGGGTATTGGGATTTGTTTGTATGTGTGTAGGGGGTCGCATTTTGGGACCGCACATGTCTGCTGGGGAAGGACAGGGCAGTGTGAATATTTTGGAAAATTGACGCATGTCTGTCAGGAGAGCGCGGTGCAGTGGGATAATTTTGGAGATAGTCGCCGGGCTGTGAGGCGAGGAAGCAGCAGCGGGATTAGTTCAGTGAATGACTTAGATCTCAGGGGCGTGAGTAGGACAACTGCATTAGTTTGGAGAACAGTACAGGGCGATGGGCACACAGTGAGTTAAAGTGATTAGTTCGGAGCTAGTCGCCAGGCTGCGAGGCGGGGGAGGAACAGTGTGATTCGTTTGCTGAATGACATAGATCTGAGGGAAAAGAGCTGGGCAGCGGGATGTGTTCAGGGACTGAAACATATCAGAGCGGAGAGGCTGGTCCTGTTTGACTCGTATGGGGACTGAAAGAGGAATCTGGTGAGGAAGCGGTTCGGTGGGATTAGTTTCGGGTCACAGGATTGTGGGGTGACATTGGGACCGTGGTGTCTGCCTGGGTACTGACACGGGGCCGTGGGGGGGGGGGGGAGAGTGGTTGAATGGGATGAGTTTGGGGACTCACGCAGGCAGTTAGGAGGGATCGAATTCATGGGATTAGCTTGGGGACGGACTTCACTCGGGACATCTACTGAAGCTGTTTTATCTCTGTTGAAATTGTTTAACCCTCCTGGATAGGAATGTGGACTGGAGTTTCCTGTACAAGGGGTCCTCTGGAACGCCCGTCTGCAGACAGTGCGGAAGGAGTAACCCTTGTGCTGGTGATCGGCGTTTCATCTGCGAGAAGTCGGCACCTTTATTCCCGGATATTCCTGAAAAGATCCAGGGTCTCTGTCAACAGCCAGAGGAGTCGACGTGAATCTAGTGACTACCCCTATTTTCTCCTCCTTCTCTCCCCTTCACTTTCACTCCTAAATCCTGTCAAATTCCATCCCCACACTCTCTGACCCTCCCTCCTACTCAATCTCATCCTCTTGTCGCAACCATATTCTCCCCACTGGACACCGACAAAGCCCTCTCGCCATCTATCCCCTTCTTTCTCGCCATTTCCCCCGTCCCGCTCTTCCCCGCTCCCTCTACATTTCTCTCTACCCACTCTCCTCCCCTTATTTCCTCGAACTTTCTCCGCCCGCACTTTCCCTGCTCCCTCTGCCCACCTCTTACACCTCTCTCCCCTTCCCTCCCCCAGGCACTCCCTACCTCCCCTTCCCGTTCTATCTAAACCCTCCGTCTCTCTGATCTTTCCCTCTCTTTCTGCTTTCCACCCACTCTCACCTCAATCCTGTGCCGTCTGGTTCTCGATAACCCAACCCAGGGTGAAAGTCTGTGCGCATTCCCTCTGTCTCTGACCTTCTCAGGTTTATGTAACTCTGTAAATTTACAACTGCGCTCCAGGGAATGAAGTCCCAATCTTCCCTCCCTCTCTCCATAACTCAGTCCTCCGAGTTCTGGTAGTATCCCTGTAGAACACCCTGTAGAATATATCCAGTTCACTGACATTTTGTCCTAAATCAGGGCGGCCTGACCGACGTCTTGTCCCACGGCAACGTGACCTCCCAACTTCTGTATTCGGTGCCCTGATTGCTGAAGACCAGCGGGCCTAGTGTCCTGTCCACCCTATCGGATGTTTTCCACAGGAATCTCTGTCTGAGTTATTATCTGAAACTTATAAGGCCTGAAATTAGTTCTTTTGAATAATCAGTACGGTGCAAAGATGTACAATTAAAGTAAATCACAAATATTAATAAACACCGCAGAAATGTCATGTTAGTGTTGCTGCATTGAAAGATGTGATGGCGCAGGGGAAGAAGCTGTTCCTGAATCGCTGTGTGTGGGTGTTCTGTCTCCCGGAGCTGTCAAATACTCCTCCTATAATACCATGTCCAATCCCGTTATCATTCCCGTGAACCCTCTCCAATGTCTCACATCCCCTGTGAGATAAGCGATCGAAACCTGCTCACAAAACTCCAAATGTGACCTCACCAGTGACGTATTAAACCTGAGAATGACGTCCTTGCGTTTATGTCCCAGTCCTCTCGGATTGAATGCTGTCATCGCATTTGCCTTCCTCACCACCGGCTCAAGCTGCAGGTTAAACTTCTGGGAAAGCTGCACGAAGTCTCCCAAATCCCTCTGCACCGCAGATTGTTTTTAACCCTTACACACTGTGCCGGTCATGTTTGACCCGTTTTCACACGTGGCAACAGTAAAAACACCCTGAAGGTTTATACTTTTCTACAGGTACTACAAATGTTTGTACATTGAGGCTGTTCCGGGTCGGATTTGACCCGTAAATATTGAAATGGATTTTAGATTTCTGAAAAATCAATTAAATATTCATCACCCATTTATTAACGTCAGATAGGCTATTTATACATACTAAATAGATCTGCGGTTCAAACTTTGTATAGTCACATGTTATGAGGGGATTCTTGGGCCGGCTCAAAATTGACCCAGACCATTCTGTGAATGTATAGAATATGAACAGGTTGCCTGGGTTAAAAAAAAAATCCCTCCCTTTCGAAAATATTCTCCGATTTAATTTCTTTTTTTTTTTCAAATTGCATGACCATCCGCTTCGCGGCACTGTATTCTATCAGCCGCGTATATTCCCATTGTCCTAATCTGTCTGAGCGCTTCTGCAGGCCCGCTGCTTCCTCAACACAACCTGTCGATCGGGAAGTTGCTACCGACTGTGGTTTCCGGATGAGGGAGTCTATCATCCCGTCGCAGAGGGACGGACCCCAGCCCGGGATTTGGAGTCGGTGATTAAAACTGGGAGCACGTGCGCGCTGAATAATCCACATCCTGTCACGCGCACTCACAGTATCCGGGACAGAATTCCAGACGACTGGGATGGCGGAGTGATGGGGATTGCTGAGAGGGGAGAGTGGAGGACGGAGGGGGTTTAGTTCTCCTATTGACATGGGTAGTGTATGATAGGATTGTGCGGGTTTTGTGCTGGGAAGTTGCAGTTGAATTAAACAATATCTGAACGGTGAATGTGTGAAGGAATGGGGAACAGGGAACTCACTCTGTGTCTGTACCAGAAAGAATGTGATGGGACAGTGTCGAGGTAGAATCACGTGTTTGACCACGGGGATCTGCCATGGGACGGTGTGGAAGGAACTGCACTCTGTGTCTGCTCCGGAAAGTGTGTGACGGGATGGTGTGGAGGGATCTTCGCACTGCGTCCGATCCCGGGAGTGCGTTTTAGCACGGCGTGGAGGGAGTCGCACTCTGTGTCTGACCCCGGCAGTGTGTGATGGGACAGTGTGGAGGGAGATTCAGTCTCTTTGACTCCGGAAATACGTTATACGACTCTGAGTCCAAGCTTCACTCCTTTTCCGAAAATTTGGGAGAGCGCGGAGGGAGCTTCATTCCTTGTCTGACCCGGAGCTTGTGTGATGTAATGTTGGAGAGGGAGCTTCACTCAGCGTCTGACTCCGGGTGTGAATGATGGGATGGTATGGAGGAGTCTCGCTCAGGGTCTGACTGATGGTGTCAGAGACTCATCAGCAAGAGAAAATAAAGATAGAAATATAGGAACATAGAAAACCTACAGCACAATGCAGGCCCTTCGGCCCACAATGTTGTGCCGAACACGTCCCGACCTTAGAAATTACTCGGCTTACCTCTAGTCCTCTATTTTTCTAAGATCCATGTACCTATCCAAAAGTCTCTTAAAATACCCTATCGTGTCTGGCTCCACCACCGTTACCGGCAGCCCATTCCACACACTCACCACTCTCTGAGTAAAAAACTTACCCCTGACATCGCCTCTGTACCTACTCCCCAGCACTTTAAACCTGTGTCCTCTGGTCGCAACCATTTCAGCCCCGGGAAAAAAGCCTCTGACTATCCATACGATCAATTCCTCTCATCATTTTGTCGTTATACGATGACTCTCTGTCAGGTCATATTGGGAGGAAAATAGACCGAATGTTCAGTTCGCAAGAAACTGGGTGACGGTCCGGAGATTCAAAGGGAATAAACTTCCAGTCCCTTTACAGCGGCTCCCTGTGGCCAAGAGGCTCAATAACAGGTATACCAGTTAGTATGCCTCTGGGTGGGAGAGACAGGTTAAAATGGCCAAGTGGAGATATATCTCACAGGTCGGGGCGACACATGAACATCCATGGATACAGCCAACGCTGACAACGTTACTCCAGAAACAAGGTGCAAAACACATTGTCAGCATTCAAACACGGCAGAAAGCACAAAAATATGTATAAAATAGAAAAAAAATACCAGAGCAGTTTGAGGCCTTGTGTCAACTGAATACCACTAATAACTGCAGTCGACCACAACAGAGCCTGTCGTCTGCCGAGCGAACACTGGGGGGCAGCACAGACTCCTGCCTGGAGGCCACGCCACACCGCTCTACCGTGAGAGGAGACACAGAACTGTTGTTTGATTTGTTTTCAGTTTACTTATTGTTTCTTTCTTTATTATCGCAAAGTCAGAGCATTAGCAATGTCTGGCCGGAGAGTTGAATACTCCTTTGCGAGATGTGGGAAGGCAGGGAGACCTCAAGAGTTCCTGACAACTTCACCTGTAAGAAGGTCATCCAGCTGCAACTTCAACACTCCCTGCCCTGCACACGTCCTGACCCCCTTATCGTCTACCTTCCTGGCTCCCTTACCTCCTGAATCCCCGAAAACTATCCCTACCTACGTCGTCCCTCCACTCTCTTCTCTCTCTCTCTGTTCACAGGCAATTGTGGGAGTATGAGGGGGAGGTGACGTCTGGTGTTACACCACCACACCCCCACACCCTACACCCGATATCTATCTCCTCTACATTCGTGTTCATCACTGCCGTCTTCTTTTACATACCCCGTCTCCATCAACCCTTCGTCCCCTACAATCCTTGCTAACTCCGTTATGTCCTCCTTCTCCATCTACTCTCTCCGTCTCCCTGACCCGCTCCGTCCCCTACTCTCTCCACGGTTCCATCAACACTCTCGCTCCTCTATACACCTCTGTTCATCTGGAATATGAACAGACAAGCTCTGTTCATCTGCATTTCTAGGGAGAAAAGGGGAGACGTGACGGCTGGTATTACAACACCCAACCCCCTCTTCCGGATGTTGATCTCTCGGTTCTGAGCCTGTTCACTGCTCTGTGTGGACAGGACGGTATTGTGGTTCCACACCATTTTCTCCCAGTGACCACTATCTCAACACCACGTCCCTACTCCCTCCCCCTGAACCTCTCCCACTTCTCCGCTCTTCACTGCTCACCATCTGAACAGAAACAAACGCACAGTCTCCAGGATGGAGACACAATGAAGGACTACTGGAACGGCGGACTGCTGGGGGTGGGGAGAGGAAAACAGCTTCTGAACCCGGAGTGTGTGAAGGGACCGGGGGGGAGGGAGTTTCAATCTGTGCCTGACCCCGGGTCTGGGTGCTGAGACGGTGTGGGGTGAATTTCATTCATTGTTTGAATTTGTATCCGTGTGATGAACCGGGGCAAAGGGGGCTCCTATGGTTAGAGTAAACCGTATTTGAGTGAAAGTTGGAGGGCTTATCAATTTCATGCTATAAGGAGGAGAGTCTCGCGTGAGAGAAGGCACAAAACTGTTGGCAAATGTGTTTTTCAATTTATTTATTGTTTCGTTTGTAATTGCAGTTAGGAAGAGCAGTAAGCATGCCTGACAGGAGAGTTGACTGCTTGCCTTGCACGTTGTGGGAGGTCATGGAGACCTCCAGAGTGCCTGACAACTTCCCCTGTACGAAGGTCATCCAGCTGCACCTTCAAACACTGTGCGTTACAGAGTTGGATCTGGAACTGTATGAATTCGGGACCATTCGGGAAGCTGAGCGGGTAATAGGGAGGATATATAGAAAGGTACTTACAGCCAAGGTGTAGGATACAGGAAACAGTGTGACGGACAGGAAGGTGAAAGGGGTTAAACAGCCAGAGCCAGTGCAGAGACCCCTTGTGGCCAACCCGCTCAATAAAAGGTAGACCACTTTGGATTTTCTGGATGGGAGGAGGGAGGTGCAAATGACCAAGCAGGGGAAAGTCTCACCGGTCAGGTCTCTGGCATTGACTATGGTTCTGTGGCTCAGGAAGGAATGGGGTGAGATGTGGCGAGCTGTATTGATAGAGAGTTCTTTGTTAGAGGAACAGAATAGAGGTACTGTGAACGAGAACGCGATTTATCGGTGGTATGTGGTCCCCAGATTTACAACGATGTGGCCTGGATTGGGGAGCATGCCTTATGAGTTTGAGTGAACTCGACCTTTTCTCCTTGGAGCGACGGAGGATGAGTGGTGAACTGATAGAGGTGTACAAGATAATGAGAGGCATTGATCGTGTGGATAGACAGAGGCTTTTTTCCAGGGCTGAAATGATTAACATAAAAGGGCATTATTTTGTGGTGCTTGGAAATAGCTACAGAGGAGGTGTCAGGGTCATTTGTTTACGCAGAGAGTGGCGAGTGCGTGGAATGGACTGCCGGAGGCGGTGGTGGAGGCGGAAACGATAGGGTCTTTTGTGATTCTCCTGGATAGGTACAAGGAGCTTGGTATAATAGAGGTTTATGGGTAAAGCCTAGGTAGATCAAAGTTAAGGACATGTTCGGCACAGCTTTGTGGGCCGAAAGGCCTGTGTTGTGCTGTAGGTTTTCTATGTTTCTATGTTTCTGTGTTATGGGCACCGGTATATAGGAAAGAAGAGGGAGCCGGTTCTGCAAACTTATGTATGTGCAAGCGTGCACAAAATTATAAAGAACATTCAGTTTAACATGTGGCTAAAGAGTTAGGGTTGGAAAGAGGTCTTCATATATTTGATTCACTGTACTCTCTTCAACGGAAGGTGCGACCTCTACCGACGAGGCGGTTTCATTTCAGATCGTTTCAACTCAATTTGTTTTATTAGAATTCTATCACACAGAAAAGCCCAGGAATTCAGCCAGGATCAAGCTGCTGAGCACAATAGAAACAGTCACACACGGCACAAAGCACATAGTTGAAGTCAGAAGTCTATGTAAACCTTAGTCAAATGCATTTTTACTCAGATTTTCCCAATTCCTGACATTTAATCCTGGGAAACATCCCCTGTCTTAGTTCAGTTAGGATCACTACTTTAATTTAAGAATGCAGAATGTCAGAATAATGGTAGAGAGAGTGATTTATTTCAGCTTTTATTTCTTTCATCACATTCCCAGTGGGTTACAAGCGTATATACACTTCGAGTGAAGTCATTAAACCTTATTGTTTAAACACTCCACAGATTTCAGATTCGCATACTATAGTTTAGGCAAGACGTTGAGATCATTTAATGTTTTGCATATAAACACATAAGAATTACAGCACAAAAAACAGAGAAGTTACCCATATAACCATATAACAATTACAGCAAGGAAACAGGCCATCTCGGCCCTTCTAGTCTGTGCTGAACATTTACTCTCCCTTAGCCCCACTGGCCCGCACTCACCCCATAACACTCCATTCATTTCCGGTCCATATACCTATCCAATTTTAATTTAAATGGTAATACCGAACCTGCCTCTACCACTTCTACTGCCAGCCCGGTCTACACAGCTACCACTCTCTGATTAAAGTAATTCCCCCTCGTGTTACCCTTACACTTTTGCGCCCTAACGATCAACTCATGTCCTCTTGTTTGAATCTCCCCTGCTCTCAATGGAAAAAGCCTATCCATGTGAACTCTATCTATCCCCCTCATTAGTTTAAATAGCTCTATCAAGTTCCCCCTCAACCTCCAACGCTCCAAAAAAGATAAAGACCTAACTTGTTCAATCCTTCCCTGTAACTTAGGTGCTGAAACCCAGGTAACATTCTAGTAAATCTCCTCTGTACTCTCTCTATTTTATTGACATCTTTCCTATAATTCAGTGACCAGAAATGTACGTAATACTCCACATTCGGTTTTACAAATGCCTTGTAAAATTTTAACATTACATCCCAACTCCTATACTCAATGCTCTGATTTATAAAGCCCAGCACACCAAAACCCTTCTTCACCAGCCTACCCACATGAGATTCCACCTTCAGGGAATTATGCACCATTATTCCTACAACACTGTTCTACTGCATTCTTCAATGCCCTACCATTTAACATGTATGTCCTATTTGGATTATTCCTACCAAAGTGAACCACCTCACACTTATCAGCATTAAACTCCATCTGCCATCGTTCAGCCCACTCTTCTAACTGGCCTAAACCTGTCTGCAAGACTTTTAAAACGACATCATTATCAACAACGCCACCTATCATAGTATCATCTGCATACTTACTAATCCAATTTGCCACCCCATCATCCAGATCATTAATATATATGACAAACAACATTGGACCCATAACAGATGCCGGAGGCGCACCACTAGTCAACGGCCTCCAACCTGACAAACAGTTATCCACCACTACTCTCTGGCATCTTCTCTCCATCCACTGTGGAATCCATTTTACTACTTTAATATTAATACCGAACGATTGAACCCTCCTAACTAACCTTCCGTGCGGAACCTTGTCAAAGGCCTTACTGAAGTCCATATAGAAAACATCCACTGTTTTACCCTCGTCATCTTTCCTCGGAACCTCTTCAAATAATCCAATAAGATTTGTCTAACATGACCTTCCACGCACAAATCCATGCTGACTGTTTCAAATCAGATTCTGTCTATCCAGATAATTATATATACCATCTCTAAGAATACTTTCCATTAATTTACCCACCACTGATGTCAAAATGACAGGCCTATAATTGTCAGGTTTACTCTTAGAACCCTTTTTAAACAATGGAACCACATGAGCAATACGCCAATCCTCCGGCTCTATCCCCGTTTCTGATGACATTTGAAATATTTCTGTCAGACCCGGAGATTTATCCGCTTTTATATTCCTTAAAAGTCCCAGTACTTCCTCCTCTTTAATTGTCATAGTTTCCATAAATTCCCTACTTGTTTCCCTTACCTTACACAATTCAATATCCTTCTCCTTAGTGAATACCTATGAAAATACATTGTTCAAAATCTCCCCCCTCGCTTTCGGCTCCACAAAAAACAGTCTACTGTAATTCTCTAAGGGACAATTTTATCCCTCACAATCCTTTTGCTGTTAATATAACTTTAGAAACCCTTCGGAATTATTGTCACCTTACTTGCCCATGCAACCTCGTATCTTCTGTTAGCTTTCCTAATTTCTTTCTTAAGATTCTTTTTTATATTCTTAATATTCCTCGAACAACTCATTTACTTCATCCTACCTATATTTATTGTAGCTCTCTCTCTTTTTCCGAACCAAGATTCCAATAGCCCTTGAAAAACATGCCTCTCTCAAACTTTTGACCTTTCCTTTTCAACTTGACAGAATCATAAAGGTGCTGTACGCTATAAGTGTCTCCTTTAAATGACCTCCATTTCTGTATTACATCCTTCCCATAAAACAAATTGTCCCATTCCATTATTTCTAAATCCTTTCGCATCTCCTCAACGTTAGCCTTTCTCCGATCAAAAATCTCAATCCTGTTCCCAGTCCTGTGCTACTCCATAATTTTATTGAAACTAATGGTATTGTGATCACTGGACCCGAAGTGCCCCCCAGATCATACCTCCGTCACCTGACCTATCTCGTTCCCTAACAGGAGATCCAACACTGTCCCTTCTCTAGTTGGCACCTCGATGTATTGCTGCAGAAAAACTATCCTGCACACATTTTACACGCTCCAAACCATCCAGCCCTTTACCAGAATGGACCTTCCAGTCTACGTGTGGAAAATTAAAATTTCCCACAATAAGAACCTTGTACTTACTACACATATCTGCTATGTCCTGAAAAACGTGCTCCTCCAATTCTCGGTCCCCATTAGGTGGTCTATAATACACCGCTATAAGTGTTAATATACCTTTTCCATTCCTTAATTCCACCCAAATCGGTTCCCTGCACGAGCCCTCTAATCTATCCTGCCAAAGCACCGCTGTAATATTTTCTCTGCGAAGCAACACCTCTCCCTTTTGCGCCCCAGGTTCTAAAACACCGGATGCAACGAAATCCAGGAATATTTAGTTGCCAATCACACCCGTCCTGCAACCATGTTTCACAAATAGCCACATCATATTTCCAGGTATCAATCCATGCTCTAAGCTCATCCACATTTCGTACTATGCTCCTTGCATTAAAATAAATGTATTTAAGAACCTCTTCACCTCTTAGTCTCTGTTTACCCCTAACTGTGCAAACAACTATGTTATCTTTTTCTTCCTTCTCCACTAGATCTTCGGTCTGAGCGCTCCACTTCTCTATCACCTGCCTATCCTCCCTCACACTCCGTCTACTAGCTTTCTCTATTTGTGAGCTAACCTCCTCTCTCCTAGTCTCTTCAATTTGATTCCCACCCCCCAACCATTCTAGTTTAAAGTCTCCTCAGTTTTTATGAACTGGAGCTTGTTTTTTAAGAACTGAGGAAATGATTGTGCTGAACGCTGAGCTATGGACAATAAACCGCATCCTGACGTAACTATTGCTGTTGTGCAATGGTCCAGGGCCCGGTGGAGAGAAAAGGAGATTGCACCCGTTGTGGACCTATCGTGGAGAGACACAATGTGCAGCTGGTCAACATTCAGGGCTCTCTATAGATACTCTGAGATGCTAACATCCGGGATATTCAGATAATTCGAGAGGCTTGCCGGGTGACAGACAGGACTTATGGAGAGGCAGTTACACCCAAGGTGGAGGACACAGGAAACTGGGTGACAGCGTTGCAGAGGAAGGCGGTTAATGAGCCAGTGCAGAATACCCCTGTTGTCATCATCATTAGTAGAATGTAGAACACTTTAGATACAGTCGCGCAAACGAGCTAACAGAGAGAGTCTGAAGAGCGGGTGTGGGGTGTGGGCTAAGCCTCATTGAAACCTACCGAATGCTGAAAGAACAAGACAGGATGGATACGGAAGGTCGCTTCCTTTGGTGGGGGGCTGCGGAACTACTGTAAACACCCTCAGAATTGAGGGGCACCCTCTCAGAACAGAGGTAGGGAGGAATTATTTCTTTAGCCAGGGAGTCGTGAATCTGTGGAATGTTCTGCCACAGACCGGATGAGGCCAAATTTCAGGGATTATTAAAGCCAGCTTTTTATCGTTGCTTTATCTTCTCCTAATCTGGAATTGAATGCTGACGTTGTATTAGCATTCCTCACTACCTACTCCACCTGTAACTTAATTTTGAGTGAACCCTGCACAAGGGTGCTCAAACCCATTTCTACGCAGACGGTTGAATTTTCTCAATATTCAGAAAATAGTCTACACCTTTATTTCTGCTGCGAAATTGCATGACAATGCCCCTTCAGAAACGGTATCCCATCAGGCACTAGTTTGCCCATTTTCCTAATCTGTATAAACCCCTCTGTAGCCTCTCTGCTACTTCAACACTGTTTGTTGATCGGAACTGTTATGGCCGATCTTCACCGAGTGTGGTTTCCCGATGAGGAAGTAAAGCATTCTGTTGCAGAGGGAGATGCAACGGCCCGGGATTTGGAGCTTGTTGATAAGAACTGAGGAAATGATTGTGCTGAACGCTGAGCTGTTGTCATAAACCGCAGCCTGATGTAGGTATTGCAATTGTCCAGATGGTCCGAGGCCAGGGGGGAGACTGTCTGATCTTGTTCCATTTGGCTACCAGTGGCATGGGTAGGATAAGTGAGGAGGTGATACAGGGAGTTAGGTTAAAGGGCAGGATCTCCAATACCATTGCTAGCCGTGCTAAGAACCATGAAGGTAGTACAGTTTACGCTCATGGGTTTCAGGTAATTACAGAGAGGTGGGAGACAGAGTTCCAGAACAACTATTAGAGAGGTTGTGGAGGCGGGTGGTGGTAAGAACTCACAGAAAGGTGGTGATCAGATGGTTGAGATCAGTGCAAATATTGTCCTGGGCTGCATACATTTCAATGCACAAGGATCTGCATTGGCTGAAAGCAATTTTGAAGATGAGTTAACTGGTTTACGAACAGAGGCAATGTTTACTGAGGAGAGGCTGTTGAGGGGGCAATATTGCAGTCAATTTGCTGAGTTGCAGCTTAGAATGTAGACACCGTAGAAAAGGATGAATACAGAACTGAAAGTGTTGAATTTCAATGTGCGGGGTATAATGAATAAAATAGTGTTTTAGTTTCAGGGGCAAAGTGTTTGGATGAACGGAGTCTTTTTGGTTGGCTGCCTGTGACTCATCACTTTCCACAGGGTTCTGTGTTGGGACCAATACGTTTTACGTTGTATGTCAGTCATTTGAATGATGGAGCTGATTGCGTTGTTGCGAAGTTTGCAGAGGATTTGAAGATAGGTGGAGTGACAGGCTGTTTTCAGGAAGCAGAGATTATAGATCCTATTTTTTTAATGGAGTGAAAATTCGGGGAAAAAAAACAAACTAAGGATGAATGGGTTCGAAAGCAAGGATCAGATGGGTCTATTGAGGAATATAGGGTAGGAAGAAAGGAGCTTAAGAAGGGGCTGAGGAGAGGAGGTATGAGAAGGCCTTGGCGAGAAGGGTAAAGGAGAAAAGCATGGCACAGTTCAATGATGTGAGGAACAAAAGGATGACAGGAGTGAAGGTAGGACCGATTAGAGAAGGTGGAAGGTATACATGGAGGCTGTGGAAAAGAGCGAAATACTGAATGAATACTTCTCTTCGGTATTCACCAATGAGAGGGAACCTGATGACGGTGAGGACAATATGAATGAGGTTGAAGTTCTGGGGCATGTTGGTTCTGGGATCCCTCATTTTTGGGATTATTATTAACGACCTGGATGTGGTGGTAGAAGGGTGGGTTGGCAAGTTTGCAGACAACAGAAAGGTTGGTGGTGTTTTGGATAGTGTAGAAGATTGTCGATGTTTGCAGAGAGACATTGATAGGATGCTGAAGTGGGCTGAGAAGTGGCAGATGGAGTTCAACCCGGAGAACTGTGAGGTGTTACACTTTAGAAGGACAAACTCCAAAGCAGAGTACAAAGTAAATAGCAGGATACTTGGTAGTGTGGAGGAGCAGAGGGATTGGGGGGGGGGGGTGGGTAAATGTCCTCTGATCTCAGAAAGTTGCCTCACAGGTAGATAGGGTAGTTGAGAAAGATTATGGGGTGTTAGCTTTCATAAGTCGAGGTATAGAGTTTAAGTTTCGCGAAGTAATGATGTTCTATAAAAATCTGGTTAGGCCACACTTGGAGTTCTGTCTCTAGTTCCGGTTTCCTCACTATAGGAAGGCTGTGGAAACATTGGAAACGGTACAGAGGAGATTAACCAGAATGCTGCCTGCCGAAGGGAGTATGTATTACGATCAGAGATTAAGGGAGCTAGGGCAGTACTCTTTGGAGAGAAGTCAAGTCAAGTCACTTTCTTTTCGTCTTTTCGACCATAACTGCTGGTATAGCACTTAGTGGAAACATGACAACGTTTTTCAGGACCATGGTGTTACATGACGCAGTAATAGAACTAGACTGAACTACGTTAAAAAAAACAACAAAAAATAGAAAACAAAATCTACACAAAACAACGGAGCTATGCAGGCATTACAATAAGGAATATACAGGACAATAGGGCAGTAAGGTTTCAGTCCCTGCTCTGGGTACAGAGGAGTCTGATAGCTTGGCTGTAGATATTGTTACAAAGCCTGGATGTGAAAGCCCGAATGCTTCTGTGCCTTTTCCCAGACGGCAGGAGGGAGAAGAGTTTGTGTGAAGGGTGCGTGGGGTCCGGCAGAATGTTGTTTGCTTTGCGGATGCACCATGTAGTGTAAATATCTGTAATGGCGGAAAGAGGGAAGGATGAGAGGAGTTATGATAGAGGTGTACAAAATATTAAGATGGGTAGATAGAGTGGACAGCCAGCGCCTCTTCCAAAAGGGCACCGCTGTTCAATGCAAGAGGACATGGCTTTAAGGGAAGGGGTGGGAAGTTCAAAGGGGATATTAAAGGAAGGTTTTTCACTCAGAGAGTGATTGGAACGTGAAATGCACTGCTGGACCAGTGGTGGAGGCAGATACACCAGTGAAATTTAAGAGACTACTAGACAGGTATGTGGCGGAATTTAAGGTGGGGTTTTATATGGGAGGCAGGGTTTAAGGGTCTACACAACATGGTGGGCCGAAGGGCCTGTACTGTGTATACTATGTTCTATGAACTATGTTATGTACCCTGCCCTAGGATTTGGAGCTTGATTTTAAGAACTGAGGAAATGATTGTGCTGAACGCTGAGCTATGGCCAATAAACCGCAGCCTGACGTAACTATTGCTGTTATGCAATGGTCCAAAGCCCAATGGAGAGGAAATTAGATTGCACCCATTGTGGACCTATCGTGGAGAGAGACAAAGTAGATCTGCTCAACGTTTTGAGCCCTGTGTAGATTCTCTGAGCTGCTAACATCCGTGATATTCAAATAATTCTGGAGGCAAACCGGGTAATAGATAGGACTTATAGAGAGGCAGTTACACCAAAGGTGGAGGACACAGGAGACCGGGTGACAGATAGGAAGGGGAAAGCGATCAGCGAGCTAGTGCAGAGTACCCCTGTGGTCATACTCATCAGTAGCCCAGGTAAAACACTTCAGATACAGTCGGGGAAACGAACTGATAGAGAGAAGGAGTTTCCAGTGTTCCTGTGGTCTGCCTCTTGACTCAGAAGGGAAGCGGGAAGAAGAGACACGCTGTGGTGATAGGGGATTCGTTAGTTCGGGGAACAGACAGGAGGTTCACGGTGCCAGAATTAGATTCCCGGATGGCCTGTTGCCTCCTGCGTGCCGGGGTCCTGAATATTTCAAACCGAATCGCCAGCATTCGTAAGTGCGAGGGCCAAAAAGCCAAAAGTCCGTTTACTGAAGAATTACGATTATTTACATCAATTTTTGTGAGAGAAGCATCAGTCACATGTATCAGTATCACAATGGAATAATGGGATTTACAGAGACATCAGAGAGGAACTTGCCCAGGTAGAACGGACGGGGATAATGGCTGGGATGGCGGCAGAGCAGGGATGGCTGAAATGTCTGGTAATTGTACACAATGAGCAGGATAGATATGTCCCACAGAAGAAGTTCTCAAATGGCAGGCACAGGCAACTGACGCTGTCAAAGGAAGTTAAGGACTGCAGTTAAGCCAATAAAAGGACATATCAGGTCGCAAAATTGAGTGGGAAAATATATGATTTGACAGTTTTTAAAATCCATCAAGAGGCAATCAAAAGGCTATAAAATGGAATAAAAATGAAACATTATGACAAACTGGGCAATAAAATAAAGCAGGATTCCATAATTCATTTTCTTCAGTAATACTAACGTTAATGGGAAGGTGAGAGCTGTTATCAGGCCACTGGAAATTAATTCTGGTGAGGTATTAATAGTGACAAAAACGGCAGATGGACGTAATGTGTACTTTGCATTTGTCTTCACTGTGGAGGAAACCAGCCGTGCGCCAGAGAGCCATGAGTGTCCGGGAGCAGGAGTGAGGGCCATTACGATTACAAAGGGCAATGTGCGAGTAACGCTCAAAGGTCTGAAGGTGGATAGGTCACCTAGAGCAGACAGACCACATCTCAAACACCTGAGAGAGGTTTCCGAAAAGAAATCGGATGCTTTGGTCCTGATCTTCGGAAATCACGTATCTCCCGGAGGACAGGAAGTTTGGAAATTTCATTCCACTCTTTGAGAAGGAAGGGAGGCTAAAGAACTGAAATTATAGGCCCGTCAGCCTAATCTCAGTTGTTGAGAAAGTGTTGGAGTCTATTTTTAAGGTTGAGCTTTCGGGGTTCATGGAGGGGAATGATAAAATAAGCCAAAGTCAGCATGGTTTATGTTGAGGGAAATCTTGCCCGACAAATCCGTTAGGGTTCCTAGAGGAAGTAACAAGCAGTCCGGGCAAAGGAGAGAGAAGGGATGCCATTTACCTGGATTTTCAGAAGGAATTTGATCAGGTTCAACACACGATGCTCCTTAACAAAATCCCGTGGCGTTCCGGGAAGGATACTGCCCTGGATAGAGGGATGTCTGTCAGGCAGGAGGCAGCGAGAGGGAATTACAAGGACCATTTCTGGTTGGCTGCCTGTAACTAAAGCTTTTCCTCAGCTGCCACTGTTTGGATCAATATTTTCACATTGTTTGACAATTATTTGGATCATGATTTGGACGGTTCTGTGGGAAAATTTGCGCATGATACGAAGATAGGTGGAGGGGTACCTGGTGTTGAGGAAGCAATGCGATTGCAACAGGACAGGACTTAGACAGATTGGGAAAATGGGAAGGGAGTATCATATGGAACTGTGTAGGGAGATGCATGATAATGCGTTTTGGTTAGAGGGATAATAGGGCAGACAATTATCTAAATGTGGAGATGTTTCAAACATCACAGGGGCAGAACGACTTAGATCCATTGTGCGAGACCCCAGAAGTTTAATTTGCAGTTTGAGTCTGGGGTAAGAAGGCAAATGCGATAGTGGTATTTATTTCAAGGGGAAATAAAAGGTGATAATGGTGAGGCTTTATAAGGCAACAACAAGGCCGCATTTGGAGTATTGGCAAGGGTCTGGTCCCCACATGTCAGAAGGGATGTGCTGTCATTGGAGAGAGTCCAGACGGGTTTAACGAGGATAATTATGGAAGTGAAGGGGTTAACATGTGGGGAGCGTTCGGCAACTATGTGCCTGTACTCACTTGAATGTAGAAGTTAAAAAGGCTAAATACGGTGGATGTGGAGAGGATGTTTCCGGTGGCAGGGATATCAAGAACTAGATGGCACACGCTCAGAGTTGCGGGACAACCATTTAGAAGAGAAGCAAAGAGGAGAGTTTGTTGCCAGGGACAAGAGAATATGCGGAACGCTCTGCCACAAACCATGCTGGAGGCCAAGTGCGGCGAGGCGGAATTTGACAGCTTTCTGATTGGGCAGGGCAAACAATTATACGGCGAGAAGGAATGTTGAGTGGGATCCGGGAGCAGCCATGAATGGAATGGCAAATCATTTTCGACGGGCTGAATGGTCTTACGATTCGCAATGCCTTCTGGTCGTATCATCTCCAATGTCAGCAAACCCCTTATTTTATAAGGGGACTAACACTGCTCATAATGCTACAAATGAGCCCACACCAGTGCCTTGTATAGTCTAAAAATTGAAAAATAAAAATCTTTGCTCTGATGCTGCGGTCATCTGGAAATGAATGCGAACATTGCGCTTGTCTTTCTCACCACAGACTCCACCTGTAAACTAACCTCGAGGGAATTCGGCAGCAAGACTCCCAGATTCGCTTTCCGCCGTAGATTATTGATTTTTTTTTAAGATAGTTGTCTACACTTTTATTTCTGCTGGCAAATTGCATGACCGTGCACTTCCAGGCACTGTATTCCATCTGCAAGTAGATTGCCCGTTTTTTTTTCCTAATCTGTGTAAAACTTGTAACCTTTCTGCGACTTCAATACTACACCTGGACCGGAAATGTTATGACCGATCTCCACGGACTGTGGTTTCACGATGAGGAAGTCAAGCATTATTTTGCAGAGGGAGATGCAACGGCTCAGGATTTGGACCCTGTTGATTAGAACTGAGGAAATGACTGTGCTGAACGCTGAGCTGTTGCCAATAAACCGCAGCTTGACTTACGAATTGCTCTTGTCCAGATGGTCCCAGGCCCAGTGCAGAGCAAGTGAAATCGTGTTACTTGTAGGTAACAATGGCATGGATAGTGTGTATGAGGAGGGAGTGCAGGGAGTTAGGTTCCAAGTTAAAGGGCAGGATGTCCGGGGTGGTGATCTCAGGACTGCTGCTCGTGCCGCGTGATAGTGAGCCCAGAACCAGGAAAACTGTACAGCTGACAGTTATCGGTTCGAACCAGTTGCTGAGGGATGGGAGCCAGATTGCCAGAACAGTTTATGTGTGGAGGCAGATGGTTGTAAGACCTCACACGATATTCGGAATCATATGATTGAGCTCAGTGCAACTCCTGTCCTGAACTGCATACATTTCATTGCAGAAGAATTGTAGGAAAGGCGGATAATAGTGCTGACGGTGAAGTAATTGGTTTAGAAATAGAGGCAATGCACACTGAGGAGAGGTTGATGACTGGGGGAAATTGCCGTCAATCGGCTGAGCTGCAACTTAAACGGTGGACAAAATGGAAAAGGATAAAAGAAAATAATGAAAAGGATGAATACAGGCCTGAATGTGTGGATTTTGAATATGCGCGGTAACCAAAACAGAAAGCAGAACTTGCAGCACAGTTGCAGATTGGCAGGTCTGATATTGCAGGCAGCACTGAATCATGGCTAAAAGACTGTAGCTGGGAACTTAATACCCAAGGATACACATTCTGTCGAAGCCACAGCCGGGAATGCAGAGAGGGCGTCTGAGCTCTGTTGGTAAAAACAAAATCAAGTCGTAAGAAAGAGATGACATCCAAGCAACAGACACAAAATGCTGGAAGAACTCAGCAGACCGGGCAGCATCTACGGGAAAGAATACAGACGACGTTTCGGGCCGAGTCCTTTCAGCAGTGACCTAGGGTCGCCAGCTGTTGAATCGTAGAGGTCAGGGATATTGAAATGCTCGGGAAAAAAACATCTGATCGGCATTGTATACAGACACACAAAGAGGCGTCAGGATCTGGTCTGCAAAATACAACAGGACACGGAAAATGCCAAAAGGGCAATGTCGCAATCGTCATGGGGGGCGACAGAATGCAGGTAGATTAGGAAAATCCGGTTGGTGCTGGATTCCAGGAAGGGTTTTTCCAGAGGGCCGACAATCTGGCTTTTAGAGCAGCTCGTGGTTGAAGCCAACTGGGTTTCGGGTATTCTGGACTGGGTGTTGGTCAGTCAACCATATCTGATTGGAGAGCTGGAGGTAGAAGATCACTCGGGGGCGAGTGATTATAACATCAAAAGTTTCATGCTTAAATTTGAGTAGAAGAGGCTCAATTCAGATGTATCAGTGCTACAGTGTGGGGAAATACAGATGTCTGAGGGAACAGTTGGCCAGAATTGGATGGAGAAGAGCCCTGGCAGGGATGACAGCACAGCAGCAATGGCTGGAATTTCTGGAAGCAATTCAGTAGGAACAGGATATGTACATTCGAAAGAGGAAGATCTATTCTCAAGGAAGGCTGACACAATCGTGGCTAAGAGATGAAGTCAAAGACCACATAAAAGGTAAAGTGAGGGCATAGATTAGAAGAAAGTTTCGTGGGAAGTCGGACGATTGAGAAGTGTTTAAAAACAAACCTAACGTAATTTAAAAACAAACTAAAGAGGTAAAGATGGGATATGAAATTAAACTAGCCAATAATGTTAAAGAGGATGCCTGAAGTTTCTTCAGATGGATGAACCGGAAAGAGGTGGGGAGGTGGATGTGGGACCGCTGGAAAATGATGGGAGAAAGAAACAGCAGATGGAATGAATGAGCATTTTACACTAGTCTTCACTGTGGCAGACACGACCAGTAGGATGGAAGTTACAGGTGTCAGGGTGTCGGAAGTCTGAGAAGTTACCATCACTGGACAGAAGGTTCTTGCGATAATGAAAGGTTTGAAGGTAGATGAGCCAGCTGGGCTTGATGGTCTACACGCCTGGGCTCTGAAAGAGGTGGCAGAAGAGATCGAGGAGGCATTAGTAATGATCTTTCAATAATCATCAGATTCTGGAATGGTTCCTGAAGATTGGAAATTGTGAATGATACTCCTTTCTTCAAGAACAGGGAAATGCAGTAGAAAGGAAACTCTAGGCCAGTTAGAGGCATGTTATTTTTGATGAAATAACATGCAGATCCGCAAAGGAGAATCTGTTAATGTCGTGTTCTTTGGATTGACAGAAGGCCTTTGACAAGGTGCTACACATGAGGCTGATTAACAAGCTACGAGCTCATGGTATTGCAGTGAAAATTCAAGCATGTATAAAGCAATGATATTTGGCAGGGGGCGAAGAGTGGGAATAAAGGCAAACGGTTTTTTTTTATCTGATTGACTGCCGGTTACTCATCCTGTTGCACTGGGGTCTGTGTTGGGACCGATACTTTGCACATTCCGTGTCAATCATCTGGATAATAGAATTGATGGCTTTGTTGCAAAGATTGCAAACTACAGGAAGATAAATGGAGGGGCAGGCAGTTATAAGGAGGGAGAGAGTCTACAGATGGAATCGGACAAATTAGGAGAATGGTCAAAGAAATGGCAGATGAATACAGAGTTGGGAAATAAAAGGCCACGCATGTTGGCAGAAGAAATGAAAACGTAGACAATTTTGTAACTGTAGAGAAAACGGAAAACACAAACGGAGGCTGACACTGACAGGGACTTGGGAGACCTTGTGAGGATTCCCTGAAGGTTAATTTGCATGTTGAGTCTGTGATCAGGAAGTCCAATGCCACGTGAGCATTTATTTCCAGGGAAATTTAACGCAAGGATTTCACGTTCTGAACTCATAAAGCACTGCTGAGGCGTCACGGGCCGTATTGAGACCAGACCTGGGCCGCTTATTTTACCAAGGCTGTGCGGAAACTGGAGAGGGTTTAAAGGGGGTTCACGGAAATTATCCCGGGATGTAAAGAATTGTCATATGAAGAGCGTATGGTGGGTCTGGGTCGGTATTCAATGGAATTCAGAAGGATGAGGGGTGACCTCATTAAAACCTCTCGAATGGTGAAAGGTTTTGCTAGAGTGGATGTTTAGTGGATTTGCCGTGCGCTGGGAGAGTCAAAGACAAGAAGATGCAGCTTCAGAATAGAGGGACGGCCTTCGTTCACGTCTTGTCCCTCTGAGTTACAGTGAGTTCAGGCTCAGAGCCATGAAATGTTCCCCATATGACAAGCCATTCAATCCCGGAATCATTCTTGTGAACCGCCTTTGAACCGTCTCCGATGTAAACACATCCTTTCCCCGATAAGGGTCTAGAAACCGCCAACATCGCTCCGAATGAGGCCCCACCAGTGTCTTATAAAGTCTCCATATTTCAAACTTATTTATATATTCTGGGCGACCCGAAATACATGCTTTCATCACATTCGCCTTCTTCGCCGCCAATTCAACCTAAAAGTTAACCTTAAAGGAATCATGCACGAGGTCTCCCAAATCAAAGATATTTCAGTTTTCTCTCCATTTAGATCCAGTCTGATGGTTGACACAGGTCTGCAGATCCCTGTTGGGAAATCATAGAGGACTGACACCTTGAGAGGGTTCACACACCTGAAGGACGTTCTGACGTTGTGCCTGAAACAGAGATGACAGAAGACGAGGCGTCTACTCATCCCTGCCCTCTCTTTCACCACTGATCATCTCCATGAGCTCCTGACTCCTCTGCCATCTCCGTCACAGCCTACCTCGCCTAAACTCCTCCTAACTCAGTCACCCCTTTGCTCCACTGCACCCTTCTGCCTCATTCCCGACCTCCACGACACAACTCTCTGTTTGCTTGTACCGCTCCATCACCAACAGCCCTCCAGATCTCTGGCGGCAACCCGGCCCCTCCTCTACAAATCTCCCTCTCTCTATTCACGGGATTTTTCAGGAGTATTGGGGAGTTTTGGCGCCTGGTCTTACGTCATTTTCTACTCGATATCGGTCCCTCGTTTCTGAGCCTCTCCACAGTTCTGTGTAGATAGGCCGATTATTTGGTTCTTGTCGTCTGTGCAATGTCACCAACCCGGACCCGCCCACTGCTCGCCTCTCCTTCCTTCCTCTTCCCTCTGCAACACAACAGCTATCAGACACACACAGACACAGACGCGCAGTCTCCGAGGCAGACACACGAGTCAAGACTTTTGGAGCGGCCAGAGGTAGGGAGATGGTGGGGAAGGGAGGAATTGTGAGAGGGAGAGAAGGAGCGGGTGAGGGCTGAGGGTGGGAGTTGAGGGATACGGAGGGTGGGTGGTGAGGGAAGAGGGGAGGGAGGGACCATTTGGGGAGAGGGAAAGAGGAAATGTGTGGGGGTGGGAAGGGGAAGCGAAAGAGGGTGTGGAGGGAAGGGAACGAGAAATGAAAAAGGCAGACGGAGTGAACGGGTGAGGAGGGTGGGTATTGGGGGAAAAGGATAAGGTGAGAGACGGCTGCGTGTGCCGAGTTAAGAAGCACAAAACCCTTCCCCACCCTCGAAAAGTCGGAAGGGGAAAGTGTAGTGGGATATGTGGAAGGAGAGCGAGTGGGATTAGAAGAGAAAAGGGGAATGGGAGAGAGAAAGGAAGGGAAGAAGGAAAGGAGAGAGTGATAAAAGCAGGAAGGTGGGAGCGGGAGAATGAGAGCGAGATGGTTTGAGAGAGAGAGAGAGAGAGAGAGAGAGAGAGAGAGAGAGAGAGAGAGAGAGAGAGAGAGAGAGAGAGAGAGAGAGAGAGAGAGAGAGAGAGAGAGAGAGAGAGAGAGAGAATGCCGTGCGATCAGGGAAGATAGAGGACAAGGAAGTCGAGTGTGTGCTGCGGTGTGTCCTTTGGCTAGTCACTCTCCAGATCTCTCTCCTCCCTCTATTTCTCATTACCCCGCCCCCGCCGCTCTCATCTCACTCAACCACCCTCTCTCACACACACAATCTCTCTCCTCCCCGCACTTCCTCTCTCATCTCTGTCCCTCTCTTTTTCGGCTGTTCATCAGGTGTTAGTGGACCACGGTGTCCCACTACGGGTTTCCTGTCCCGAAGGTCCCATCCCTTTCAGGAGATCAGAGACTCGACAGGATGGACGAGAGCGAGACCTACGAGAACATGCGGCTCACAGGAACGGACCCACAAGCTCCTTGGGGAGGTGAGTAGTGCAGAGAGAGGGAGATAGCTTACCGCTGTCTCTGACCACGGGAGTATGAGATAGGATAGCGTGGACGGAGCTACTCTCCATGGCTGACCCCGGGGATGTGGAGTGGTCGGTCGGTGCTGAGGGCGCGTTACTCGGTTTCTGACCCCAGGAGCTCATGACGAGTCGCTGTGAAGGGAGTTTTAAAGCTGATTTATACTCTGCGTAGTTGCCGAAAGCGTAGCCTTTGCAAGTGGCCTGCGCCGTTGTGATCATTTATATCTGTGCCTTGGTATGTCTGCGTCGCTCTGCAATTCACCAGCCAAACGCTAGATGGCGGTGTGGTTTCTAAGCCTCCCAGTCACTGATCCGGGATCTGTGAAGGGACAGTGTGGAGGGAGCTGCACTGTGTTTCTGTCTAAGAAATGTGTGATAGGGCTGTGTGGAGAGAGTTTCTCTCTGTGCCTCAACCGTGAGTGTGTTGTATGAAGGTGTGGAGGGAGATTCACTCTGCGTCTGACCCCGGGAATGTGTGGTGTGACGGTGAGGAGGAAGCCTCTTCCAGATTCTCACCCTCAGATGCTCTGTCCCCAGCTGAACCGGATGTATCGTACGTGCAACTGAATATCACGGCCACCTCGGCCCCCCGGGTCCGGAGAGATGAAGGTCAGTTTCAACTTTGTTGGTTTGACTGTGTTTAGGTGACGTGTCGATTCCTTTCGAGAGATCTCAGGGTAAACGTACAGTTGACCCCGATAATTCGCTGCTGCAGAACACGTCAGAGGGAACTCGTGATATAGACCATGATGAGGGAGCTCTGTGGTAGGGTCGGTGTGGAGGGGGCGCTCTTGGACGTACGGTGTGCATTCAGCACATTGGAAGCGGGGGCGGTGTTTCGTGTGGATGGTGCCTTCGTGAGGGGATGTGTGGACAGAGCCCTGTGGGATGGGGTGAGGAAGCAGTGCTGTGGGAGGGTAGGTGTGGATGGTGCATCGTGAGGGAATGTGTGGACAGAGCCCTGTGGGATGGGGTGAGGAGGCAGTGCTGTGGGAGGGTCGGTGTGGAGGGGATAAAGGACATTGAGGAGGGAGCACGGTGGGGAGCAAGGAGCGGAGGGAACTCCGTGGGAGGGCTCGGAGAGGAGGGACATCTGTGGGAGGGTCGATAAAAAGCATTGGAGGGGTGGTGATGAGGGAGGGCCATGGACGAAGCGGAAAGGAGGCAGCGCTGTAGAAAATTTGAACGATTCTCTCAACTTTCAAACGAACCTTTTCTCTCCTCTGATCTCTCTGTCTCCCCCTCTCTCTCTCTCCTCCTTTCCGCGCTTTCCCTTCCTTATTCCCCTCCCTTTTCTCCTCTCGTCTGCCTTCCACCATCCTCCACCTCACACATCTTTCATTCCCCTCTCAACCTCTCCATCTTTTCCACCTCTTTCTCCCACTTCCCTCCCTTGCCCCTCTCTCTGCTCACTCTCTCTAATTTCGCACATCTATCGAAAATCCCTATATCTCTCTCTATCGGGATCTCTCCCCATGCCCTTTCCCCTCTCCTCTTCCAACCTATTCCCCTTCTCCACAATTTCAACCTCACTCCCCTTACCTCACTTGCCCAACTCTCCAAACTCGCACCTCTATCACACTCTCCCTTCCTTCCTTCCTCAACCTCGCACTCTCCTTCGCACTCTTTCCCTCATTCAATGCTCATTCACTCACTTCCGGCTATCTCCGCCCCCCTGTCAAACTGTTCTTTCCACTTCGCCCCATTTTCCGCTTATCTCCCGCTCCGCAACCTCTTCCCTCTATCTGTCCCTTCTCCTTTTCCCATCTCTCACAATCTCTCTTTCGAATCCTCTGTTCCTTACCCTCTCGGTATCCCACTTTTCTTCTACACTCACTCTCCTATCTCCCTCTGCTCTCTTTGCTTTCTCTCGTTCTTCTCCCTCCCCTCACTCTTACCCTCTACCTCCGCTCTCTCTTCCTCTGCCACTCTCTCCGTCTCCGCTAACCATTCTCATTCCAATTCTCTCTCTCCTATATTCCCGCTCATTGCCTCTATCGCTCACCACTGTCTCCTCTTCTCAATCCATCTGTCATCTTCTCTCCGCCCCCGTGTTCCCCGTTCCCTCACATTCTTTATCCCTGCCTCTCATCTTTCCCCCTTTACTTAACCCACACTTTCCCTACTCTCCTTTCGCCTTTCTCTGCCCCCTCTCTCTGCCCTCACTCCTCTTTCTATTACCTTCTCTCTATTCCTCCCTCGCTCTGCGTCCCAGGTGGTCTGAGCTCCACCTACGCAGAGGTGAAATTTCCGAACGACGAGCCCGTCATCGATGAGGATCAGGCTCCTCCCATTGCCGCGGGATCCCGTGAGCTGCCAACCAATGCCCAAACAGGTCAGAGATCACAATTATGACGCCGCTGCGACAAATCACGTGTTAATATGCAGAACTGTGTGTGTTTTTGTAAATACTGCAAATTTCTCTCCTTCAGCCACTTTCCTAGCATCTCGCCCCACATACCGACCACCATTTGGGTACAGAAAGTAGTCACTTGGGTGCCCAATTAAATTTCTTTCCTCTCTCACCTTCGCCGTGTACGCCTTCGTCGGTGACTGTAGCTGATGTGACCCACATGGTTTTGTACACCTCTGTAAGGTCACCCGTTCACGCCGACGAACAAAGCCCCTCTGTAAGGTCACCCGTACACTCCAACGAACAAAGCCCCTCTGTAAGGTCACTCCTAGGATCCAAGGAATCAAGTCCAGAACTGCCCGACAACACTTCATAACTCAGTCCCTCGAGCTCGGGCAACATCCTGGTAAATCTCCCTCTGCACTCTTTCCAGCTCAGTTACATCTTTCCTACAGCAGGGCGAACCAAGACTGAGCACCGAAATCCGAGTGCCTCCTCGCCGACGTCTTGTACAACTGGGACGTGACCTCCCGACTCCCGTACTCAGTGTCCTGACTGATAAAGGCAAACGTGTCGAACACCTTCTTCACCAGCCAGTCGACCTGTGACTCCCGTCCTCCTACAGACTCCTTCATTCCTCAAAGCTCCCTGTCCTCCAGCAATCTTCACGTCGTCTGCAAACTGCAACCGGCGTATTAATTCAAGCATCCAAGTCTTTGACAGAATAGAAGAATAATCGGTCACAACAAGACCCTGTGGAATAACACAGGACACCGTCAGCCAACATGTAAAACCTACAGCACAACACAGTCCCTTCGGCCCACAAAGATGTGCCGAACATGTCCCTACAATAGAAATTACTAGACTTCCCGTTCGCCCTCTGTTTTTTTAAGTTTCATGTACTTGTCCAGAAGTCTCTTAAAAGCCTCTATTTCTGTGCGGGGTATCTATCCATGTTTCTATAAAAGACCCGAGGGTATCTTACCCTAATTGAGGTACAACTTTGGGAAAATGTATGCGTGCACACATTAGTGGGAGAAATGAACGGGCGGACTATTGTTTAGAAAGAGAGAAAATTCAAAATGCGGAAGTGCAAAGGGACTTGGATACCCTGAAGGTCAGTCTCCAGTTTGAGTCGGGGGTGAAGAAGGCGAGTGAAATGTTTTCATTGATTTCTAGAGGTACAGAATACAAGAACAGAGATGTGATGTTGAGGCACTCGGAGACCACACTTGGAGTATTCTCTGCGGTTTGGGGCTCCTTATGGATGTGCTGACATTGGAGAGGGTTCAGGGAAGATTCACCAGAATGGTTCCAGGAATGAGAACGCTACTGTATGAGGAACATCTGGAGCTTTTGGGCTGTATTCCCTGGAGTTCAGGAGACGGGGGGCGGGGGGGGGATCTCACAGAAACTTTCCGATTGTTAAAAGGCCTGAACAGATTGCATATAGTAAGTTATTTCCCATGATAGGGGAATCTAGGACAAGAGGTCACAACTTCAGGATTGAAGATGGTCCATTTAGAACAGAGATGCAGCTAAATTAAGTGTTAGTCAGAGACTGGTAAAGCTGTGGAATTTGTTGCCACAAGCGGCTGTGGAGGCCAAATCAGTTGGTGCATTTAAGGAAGAGATCGATAGTTTCTTGATTAGCCGGGATATCGAAAGGTATTTACAGTATGCAGGGGGAGTGGGGATGACGGAAGAATTGGTACAGCCCATGATTAAATGGCGGGGCAGAATTAAATAACCGAATGGCCTACTTCTGCTACCATATCTTATGCTCTCATGGTCTTGTGGTCTCTCCACAGCTGCGCATGAACAGCAGCCGAAAGTGAAGATCGGAAATGTACCGTTCCGTCAGATCTGCCTACTCTGTGTAGTTATAGGCGTCTTCCTCGTGATAGTGGCCGGTCTCTCGATCCATGGTTAGTGGAATGGTCTCCCGGTGGAGTCAGACCATAAATAAAGAGAGTGGAATGAATTGTTAACCGTGATAAAAACACGGCATTTACCATAACAAAATCAAGACTCGTCCTGAAACGCCATTCACTATAACATCAACAACGCTGTCAGGGTCATGACGTTCAACGATACACAAATACACTCCTAACCGCGACACTGACACGACAATCGCCGTCACACACACACACACACATGGCTGTTACACTGACCGCAACGTGCCCCTCGCTGTAACATCGACATGCCCCTGACCGTGTCACTGATAAATTCCTCAAGCGACACCGACACACACCTCACCGTGACACCGACACGCTCTTCACCGTGACACTGAGACACCGTGACACCTTCACGCTCCTCAGCGTGATCCGCTCCGCACCGCATCGTGAAAAAGACTCAGAGACAGTATCGCTCCTCAGCATAAAAACCGATGCACCGCTCGCTCAGGCAATTTCCCACACCTCACCCTGACACAGGCAAACCCCTTAACATGATACCGACACCTAAATTCACAATGACACCGACATAGTACACTCTGTGACACGGACACACACCTCAGCGTGACCCTCTCACACCCACCGTGGCCATGACATGTCTCTCACCGTGACACAGACATGCACCGCTCTGTGAGACCTGCACACCCCATACCATGACACAGATACTCCACCCACAGTGACACCACAAGCCCCCCACACAGACATTTTCCTCGACTTGACATCGAGATACACTTCATTGTGATCCGGCACACCTCTCGCCGGGGCACAGAATCTCCTCACAGTTTCCTCACACGCTCCTCACAGCAAATCGGACATGTCCAGCATGATACTGACGCAGACCCCCATTGTAACATCAACAACATCTTCACAGGGACATTGATACACACCCTAGTGTGACACAGACACGTCCCTCACAGCAAATCGGACATGTCCAGCATGATACTGACACAGACCCCCATTGTAACATCAACAACACCTTCACCGGGACATTGATATACACCATAGTGTGACACAGACAGGCCCCTCACAGAAATCGGACATGTCCAGCATGATACTGACGCAGACCCCCATTGTAACATCAACAACATCTTCACCGGGACATTGATATACACCATAGTGTGACACAGACTCGCCCCTCAAAGTGGCGCCGACGCCTCTCACTGTGCCACCAGCACATCCTTCACTGTGACACCCTTCACCGTGAAACTGACACAACAAAATAATGATGGTGCATAGTTCCCTGAAGGTGGAATCTCATGTGGATAGGGTGGTGAAGAAAGCTTTTGGTATGTTGGCCTTTATAAATCAGAGCATTGAGTATAGGAGTTGGGATGTAATGTTAAAATTGTACAAGGCATTGGTGAGGCCGAATTTGGAGTATTGTGTACAGTTCTGGTCACCGAATTATAGGAAAGATGTCAGCAAAATAGAGACAGTATAGAGAAGATTTACTAGAAAGTTTCCTGGGTTTCAGCACCTGAGTTACAGGGAAAGGCTGAACAAGTTAGGTCTTTATTCTTTGGAGCGTAGAAGGTTGAGGGGGGACTTGATAGAGGTATTTAAAATTATGAGGGGGATAGATAGATTTGACGTGGATAGGCTTTTTCCATTGAGAGTAGGGGAGATTCAAGCAAGAGGACATGAGTTGAGACGGGGGCAAAAGTTTAGGGGTAACACGAGAAGGAATTTTTTTACTCAGAGACTGGTGGCTGTGTGGAATGAGCTTCCAGTAGAAGTTGTAGAGACATGTTCGGTATTGTCATTTGAAGTAAAATTGGATAGGTATATGGACATGAAAGGAATGGAGGGCTCTGGGCTGAGAGGTGTGAGTAAGCGTTGGGAACGGACCAGAAGGGCCGAGATAGCATTTTTCCATGCTGTATTGTCATATTGTCACATGGTTATGATCTCCGTGACCCGTTCGGTAGCGTGACGCTGACTCACGGGTCACTCTAAACGCTAAACATCCTTCACCATTTCTCTCAGTATCACAGATTCGTCAGTCTATGGAAACCTGCCACCGAAACTACCATGAGTTAAACTCAACCCTTCAATCCAAGCTTATTGCGCTCAACTCTAATCTGTCCGTTCTTAAACAAATGCACAGCGATCTCCGTCACCAGTTCTGTGAATTGTTGACCAGCAAAATAGGTGAGGCATCATCCCTCTCTTTCACCCGCTGCTCATCACAGGGCAGGCATGGAGAGAGGAAGCGTCACTCTCTGCTTGACATCGGGAGTGTGTGAAGAGATGGTATGGAGGGTGATTCACTCTGTGTTAGACCCGGTGAGTGTGTGATGGAGCTGCGTGGAGGAAATTCACTCTATCACTGAATCCAGGAGTGTGTGTTGGGACGTTGCGGAGGTGGAGTCACTCTGTGTCTGACTCCCGGAGTGTGTGATGGGATCGTGGAGAGACAGCTTCAGTATGTGTCTGATTCAGGGAGTGAGTGATGGGACGTTGCAGAGGGAGCTTCTCTCTGTGTCTGACTCCCGGAGTGTGTAATGAGATCGTAGAGAGAGAGAGCGTTTGTGTTTGAATCCAGGAGTGTGTGATGGGACGGTGCAGATGGAGGGTTTATTCTATGTGACACCGGATTCTGTGATTGGATATTGTGGAGGGAGTCTGAGACCGTGAGTGTGCCATGGGAGGGTGTGGGCGGAGCTTCGTTTTGAGTGAAAACACAGGTGGGTGTGATGGAACGGTTGACCCGTCAGTAGATGCATGATGGGACTTAAGGATGGAGATTCACACTGTGCTATACTCGGGAGTGTGAGATGGGGTGGTGTGAAGGAAGCTTCCCTCTGGGTCTGAAATTTGCTATGTGGTGCGTTGAGAAGCAGACGATGGAGAATCACTCTCACTCTGATATTCGTCGTGTGTGCTGTTCCCTGACGCCGGGAATGTGTGAGTGGCGGTGCGGAGGGAGCTTTCCTCTGTATCTGACCCCGGCAGTATGTGAGGGGCGGTGTGCAAGGAGTAGCACTCAGAATCTGACCCGGGAAGTGTGACAGGGCGGTCTGCATGAAACTTCACATCACGTCTGACCACTGGAATGAGTGTCTGTGTCTGACTCCGAGAGTGTTTGATAGGACCATGTAGACGGACCCCGGGCGTATATGAAAGGCAGTGTGCAAGGTGTTTCACTCCACGTCTGACCCCGGGCGTTTATAAAAGGCAGTGTGCACGGAGCTTCACTCCACGTCTGACCCCGGGCGTTTATAAAAGGCAGTGTGCATGGAGCTTCACTCCACGTCTGACCCCGGGCGTTTATAAAAGGCAGTGTGCACGGAGCTTCACTCCACGTCTGACCCCGGGGATTTATAAAAGGCAGTGTGCACGGAGCTTCACTCCACGTCTGACCCCGGGCGTTTATAAAAGGCAGAGTGCACGGAGCTTCACTCCACGTCTGACCCCGGGCGTTTATAAAAGGCAGTGTGCACGGAGCTTCACTCCACGTCTGACACCGGGCGTTTATAAAAGGCAGTGTGCACGGAGCTTCACTCCACGTCTGACCCCGGGCGTTTATAAAAGGCAGTGTGCACGGAGCTTCACTCCACGTCTGACCCCGGGCGTTTATAAAAGGCAGTGTGCACGGAGCTTCACTCCACGTCTGACCCCGGGGATTTATAAAAGTCAGTGTGCACGGAGCTTCACTCCACGTCTGACCCCGGGGATTTATAAAAGGCAGTGTGCACGGAGCTTCACTCCACGTCTGACCCCGGGCGTTTATAAAAGGCAGTGTGCACGGAGCTTCACTCCACGTCTGACCCCGGGGATTTATAAAAGTCAGTGTGCACGGAGCTTCACTCCACGTCTGACCCCGGGGATTTATAAAAGGCAGTGTGCACGGAGCTTCACTCCACGTCTGACCCCGGGCGTTTATAAAAGGCAGTGTGCACGGAGCTTCACTCCACGTCTGACGCCTGGAGTGTGTGATGGGTCCGAGGAGAGAGAGATTCAATCTGCGTCTGACCGTGTTAGTGTGTGTTCGGACGGTGCAGGAATCTTAAATCTGTGTCTCACCCCGTGTATGTACGATGGGACTCTGTATTTGACACAGTGTGCGTGTGATGAGAAGCTATGTCGGGAATGGGGATGGGTGAGAGATTTTGGGTTTGGGGTCATGCGTGTGTCTGACACAGGGAACGGTGATGCATGCCTGGAGAGGAGACATGACAGAGGTATACAATATATTAAGTGTAATAGATAGAGTGGGTATCCAGCGCCTCTTTCCCAAGGCAAAACTGTTTAACACAAGAGGACATGGCGTTAAGGTAAGGGGTGGGAAATTCAAGGGGGATATTAGAGGAAGGTTTTTCACTCAGAGAGTGGTAGGTGCGTGGAATGCACTACCTGAGTCAGTGGTGGAGGCAGATACACTACTGAAATTTAAGAGACTACTAGACAGGTACATGGAGGAAATTGTGGTGGGAGGTGGGGAGTTATATGGGAGGCAGGGTTTAAGTGTCGGCACAACATTGTGGGCCATAGGGCATGTATTGTGCTGCATTATTCCATGTTCTATTCCCTCTGTGTCTTGACCCCAGGACTGTGTGATGGATGGTGTGGAGGGAACTTCACTGTGTCTGATCCTTGTTACTTTACGATAGGAGGTTGCGGAGGGAGATTCACTCTGTGTCTGACTTCGGGAGTGCGTGATGGGACCGCGTGGAGGGAATTTCACTCTGTGTGTCACCCCGGGTGTGTGTGATGGGGAAGTGTGAAGGGAGTATCACTCCTTGTATCACAGTTCCTTTTCCCTGATTTTCAGAGCAAACTTGTTCCAAGGACTGGATCACAAATAAAGACCGGAGTTATTACGTGTCCACGTTTGAAACATCTTTCCCCAGAGCGATGCAAGAGTGTTCAAACCGTTATTCAAGGCTGCTGGAAATCAATTCAAGGGATGAAGCGGTATGTGTCACAGCACGAGAAGATCCCACAGAACCACAAGAATCATCACACACTCCCGGTATCAGACACAGAGTGAATCCCCCTCCCCACCGTCACATCGCACACTCCCCGAGTCAGACACAAAGTGAATCTCCCTCCACACCGTTCCATCACACACTTCAGGGGTCAGGCACAGAATGAATCTCACTCCACACCGTCCCATGACACACTCCTGGGTCAAACAAAGAGTGAATCTCCCTCCACACCGTCCCATCACGCACTCCCGAGGTCAGACACAAAGAGAAATACTGGCATATGCTCCCAGCACACACTCACGGGGTCAGACACAGAATGAATCTCCCTCCACACCGCCCGATCACAGTATCCTGTTATAAGCAATAGAAGGAAGGTACGTAGATAGTTTTCAATTCTTGGCAATAATGAAGTAAATTTAACTTTCCAGCTCTTTGTATTCCACAATCTTCTGGACTACAACCTTGTTTACTGGATTGAAAAATGCGAAAACGGGTGAGATTATCACTAATCTGTGGGGTGGAGATTGGTTATTGACATAGTCCTGACGGGAGAAAATGGGATTAGTTTACGGACTGAAGTAGTTTTGTGTAAAAGGGAGGGTCATTGAGATTTGTTTGTAGATTGTACGTGGACAGGTGTTAGGGTGGCACGATGGGAACATCTTGGGGCCGACATGTGTCTGTCGGGGAAGGACACAGCAGTGGGAATATTTCGGAAACTGCCAGGGGGCAGTGGGGAGAGATCAGTGACAGGGATTATTTTGGTACTGACGCATGTGGGTGAGGACAGCGCGGTGCAGTGGGATTATGTTGAATAATGTCGCCGGGCTGTGAGGAGAGGGATTAGTTTGGAGAATGACACGGATCTGAGGTACGAGAGTAGGACAACTGGATTAGTTTGGAGACAGATACAGGGCGGTGGCAAACAATGGGTTAACAGAATTAGATTGCGAACTGAGGCAAGGATGTGGGAGAGAGCGTGCCAGTGGAATAAGTCTGGAGTTGGACCAGAGGCTATGGGGTGAGCGCGGTGTAGTGGGATATGTCAGGAGACAGACACGAAGCTCTGGGTAGAGGAAGGGGCAACGAGATGAACCCGGAACCACACAGGGCTGAGGGAAGATTGTGGAACAGTGGGATTCATTTCGAAACAGCCATAGTTCTGTGGGGAGACGGTGGGAGAGTGGGGTTTGTTCCTGGACTGAAACAGATCAGAGGGGGGGAGTGTGGTCCTGTTCGATTCGGATGGGGACAGAAAGGGGACTGTGGTGAGAAAGCGGTTCGGTGGGATCAGTTTGGGGGATACGGGGCTGTGGGGAGACATTGGGTCAGGACGATTAGTTAGAGAACTGACACAGGATTGTGGGGAGACATTGGGACCGTGGTATTTTTCTGGGTACCGGCACGGGGCTGTGGGGTGAGAGTGTTTCAGTGGGATGAGTTTGGAGACTGAAAGGGGGCTGTGGTGAGAAAGCGGTTCGGCGGGATTAGTTTGGGGGATACGGGGCTGTGGGGAAACATTGGGTCAGTACGATTAGTTAGGGAACTGACACAGGGTTGTGGGGAGACATTGGGACCGTGGTGTCTGCCTGGGTACTGACACGGGGCAGTGGGGGAGAGTGGTTGAATGGAGAGATTGGGGACTCACGCAGGCAATGAGGAGAGATGGAATTCATGGGATAGCTTGGGGATTGTCTCGGGTCGGGTTCTCCACTGAAGCTGTTTTGTCTCTGTTGAAATTGTTTAACCCTCCTGGATAGGAATGTGGGCCAGAGTCTCCTGTACAAGGCGTCATTTGGAATACGCGTCTGCAGTCAGTGCGTAAGGAATAACCTTTGTGTTCATGATCGGCGTTTCATCTGCGAGAAATCGGCACCTTTGTTCCCGGATATTCCTGAAAAGATCCAGGCTCTCTGCCAACAGCCAGTGGAGTCGACATGAATCTAGTGACTACCCCCATTTTCTCCTCCTTCTCTCCCCTTCACTCTGACTCCTAAACCATGTCAGATTCGCTCCGCACCCTCTCTGCCCCTCCCACCTTCATCTCCTCCTCTTGTCCCCATCATATTCTCCCCACCAGACACCGACAAACCCCTCTCGCCGTCTATCCCCTTCGTTCTCGCCATTCCCCCGTACCGCTCTTCCTAGTTCCCTATACCTTCCTGTCTACCCCTTAGCTCCCCTTACTCCCTCGAACTTTCTCCGCCCGCAATTTCTCAGCTCCCTCTGCCCACCTCTTACACCTCTCTCCCCTTCCCTCCCCCAGGCGCTCTCTACCTCCCCTCCCCGTTCACTCTAAACATTCCGACTCCCTGATCTCTCTCTCCCTCTCTCTTTCTGCTTTCCACTCTCTCACACATCAATCCTAGCTGTCTGGTTCTCGATAACCCAACCCTGGGTGAAAATCAGTCCGCATTCCCTCTGTCCGTGCCCCTCTCGGGTTTATGGAACTCTGTAAGGTTATAACTGCGCTCCAGGGAATAAAGTCCCAACCTTTCCTCTTACCCACACTAATTCAGTCCTCCGAGTTTCGGTAATGTCCCCGTAGAACTCCCTGTACAATATATCCAGTTCACTGACATTTTTCCTAAAGCAGGGCGGTCTCACCGACGTCTTGTTCCACGGCAAAGGGACCTCCCGACTCCTGTACTCGGTGTGACCGGTGAAGACCAGCGGGCCAAGTGTCCTGTCCACCCTATCGGATGTTTTCCACAAGAATCGCTATTTCAATTATTATCTGAAGCTTATAACCCCTGGAATTTGTTCCTTTGAAGCATTAGTACGGAGCAAAGATGTACAATTAATGTAAATTGCAAATATTAAAAAACACCCGAGTTTTTGCTGATGCGTTGAAAGATGTGATGGGGCAGGGGAAGAAGCTGTTCCTGAATCGCTGTGTGTGGGTGTTCTGTCTCCCGGAGCTGTCAAATACTCCTCCTATAATACGACGCCCAATCCCGTTATCATTTCCGTGAACCCTCTCCAATGTCTCACATCCCCTGTGAGATAAGCGATGAAACCTGCTCACAGAACTCCAAATGTGACCTCAACTGTGACGTATTGAGCCTGAGAATGACGTCCTTGCTTTTACGTCCCAGCCCTCTCGAAATGAATGCTGTCATCGCATTTGCCTTCCTCACCGCCGGCTCAAGCTGCAGGTTAAACTTTTGGGAAAGCTGCACGAAGTCTCCCAAATCCCTCTGCACCGCAGATTGTTTTTAACCCTTACACACTGTGCCCGTCATGTTTGACCCGTTCTGACATTTGACAACAGTAAAAACACCCTGAAGGTTTATACTTTTGTACAGGTGCTGCAAATGTTTGTACATTGAGGCTGCTCCGGGTCGGATTTGACCCGTAACTATTGAAATGGATTTTAGATCTCTGGAAAATTAATTAAATATTCATCACCCATTTATTAACGTCAGATAGGCTATTTATACATACGAAATAGATCTGCGGTTCAAACTTTTCTATATTCATTTGTTATGAAGGGATTCTTGGGCCGGTTAAAAATTGACCCAGACCATTCTGTGGAGGAATAGAATATGAACAGGTTGCCTGGGTTAAAAAAAATAAATAATCCCTTCCTTTAGAAAATATTCTACGATTTTTAATTTTTTTTTTGTTGAATGACCATACGATTCCCGGCACTGTATTCATTCTGCCACGTCTATTTTCATTCTCCTAATCTGTCTGAGCCCTTCTGCAGCCACACAGCCCCACCCCAGGCTTCTTCAGCACATCTTGTCGCTCGGTAACGTTGCTACCGACTGTGGTTTCCGGATGAGGGAGTCTATCATCCAGTTGCAGAGGGACGGACACCAGACCGGGATTTGGAGTCAGTGATTAAAACTGGGTGCACGTGCGCGCTGAATAATCCACATCCTGTCACGCGCACTCACAGTATCCGGGACAGAATTCCAGACGACTGGGATGGCGGAGTGCTGGAGATTGCTGAAAGGGGAGAGTGGAGGACGGAGGAGGTTTAGCTCTCCTATTGACTTGGGTAGTGTGTGATGCGATTGTGCGGGTTTTGAGCTGGGGAGTTGCAGTTGAACTAAACAGTATCCGAATCGTGAGTGTGTGAAGGGATGGGGAACAGGGAATTCGCTCTGTGTCTGTACCAGAAAGAATGTGATGGGACAGTGTCGAGGGAGCATCACGTGTTTGATGCCGGGGATCTACCATAGGACGGTGTGGATGGAGCTGTACTCTGTGTCTTCTCCGGAAAGGGTGTGATGGGACAGTGTGGAAGGAGATTCAGTGTCTCTTTGACTCCGGAAATACGTTATACGACTGTGAGTGGGAGCTTCACTCTTTTTCCGAAAATTTGGGACAGAGTGGAGGGAGCTTCACTCCTTGTCTGACCCCGAACTTGTGTGATGTAATGTTGGTGAGGGAGCTTCACTCAGCGTCTGACTCCGGGTTCGGGAGCGAGGAAATGTGTGCATTATAAACCAGTGCCTCGCGTTTGTTTGAACAACAACCAATCCGCAAGGCGGGTTCATCAGCAAGAGAAAATAAAGATAGAAACATAGGAACATAGAAAACCTACAGCACAATGCAGGCCCTTCGGCCCACATTGTTGTGCCGAACACGTCCCAACCTTAAAATAAAATACTAGGCTTACCGATAGCCCTCTATTTTTCTAAGCTCCATGTACCTATCCAAAAACCTCTTAAAAGACCCTATCATATCCACCTCCACCACCGTTGCCGGCAGTCCATCCCACGCACTCACCACTCTCTGAGTAAAACTTACCCCTGACATCTCCTCTGTACCTACTCCCCAGCACTTTAAACCTGTGTTCTCTTGTGGCAACCATTTCAGCCCCGGGAAAAAAGCCTCTGACTATCCACACGATCAATGCCTCTCATCATCTTGTCGTTATACGATGACTCTCTGTCAGGTCATATTGGGAGGAAAACAGAGCGAATGTTCAGTTCTTAGGAAACTGGGTGACGGTCCGGAGATTCAATTGGTTAAATAATCCAGGCCCAGTACAGCGCCTCCCTGTGGCCAAGCGGCTCAATAACAGGTGCACCAGTTTGTCTACTTCTGGTCGGGGGCGACAGGTTAAAATGGCCAAGTGGAGATATATCTCACAGGTCAGGACGACACAAGAACATCCATGAATACAGCCAAACGAGACAGCGTTACTCCAGAAACAAGGTGCAAAACACATTGTCAGCATTCAAACACGGCAGAAAGCACAAAAATATGTATAAAATAGAAAAAAATACCACCGCAGTTGGTTGCAGGAGAGGTAGGACCGTTAGCTTAATATTCTGAGATTCGGCTGTTTTAGTCGTGCTAATGCGCAAACAATGCAAACATGAGGGGCGGCTTTGCGTCAGGAAAAATGTCACGGCGGTTGTCAGTCAGGAGAGACTGGGGAACTCGTCCCGGTGAGGTTTTTTGGGAGGAACTGAGGAATAAGAAAGGTATGAACTCGATCATGGGGCCATATTATCAATTACCTAATAGTCCCAGGGACTCAGAGGAACAAATCTGTAGAGAAACATACGGTTGTGGTATTGGGAGATTTTAACAGGTATTAACTGTGAGCCCCGTTCCGTGAAAGGACCATTGGGGTAGTTTCTCAAATGTTTTCAAGAAAGTTTCCTTAATCAGTAGGTAGATAATTCCAACCAGAGAGTGCAATACTGGATCTCCTCCTGCGGAATGGAACAAGGCAGGTGACCACTTTGCATCTCGTGATGATATTGCCATTAGATTCAAGGTGATTATGGAAAAGGGTATTTATGACATCGGGTTTAGTTCTAAATTGAATGAAGGCTGACATTTTTTGGAGGCAGGAATGATCTGGCAAGTGCGGATTCGGCCAGGCTGTTTTCTGGCAAAGATGCACCTTCTAAGTTGGAGCCCAAGCGCAGTTTCATAAGAATACTGGGAGGTGTCGGATCACAACCAACAGTGCTGGAAATGGATTTCCTACGGTTGAGCACTGAGTGCTCAGCACGAACTCTTGAATTACACACTTTCCAGGAAGGAATGCGACAGACAATAATTGGCAGTTCGAGTTTTAAATTGAAAGTGACAGCTACGCACCCTCCAAATGAGGACACACCAGAGCCTTAAAATTAAATCCTTGCCTGGGAAATGAATGCGAACCTTTTATTTGCCTTCCTCACCACCGAGTCCTTGAACAATCCAGCCTGTTGGTGGCAAAGGTTTTCCGTGCCCTACCGGGTACACTTTCGGAACCCTATGACCTGCGAGGGTTCACCCACCTGAGGGATGATTCTTACATCGGCCTTCGAAACAGAGGTCACAGAAGAGAAGGGGCCGAGCAGAGCCGAAACTGGTGCCCCTCTCGATCGTCTTTTTCAACAGCAAGGTGACTTCACAACTCGAATACTTACTCAACTACAACCTTCTTCGTCTCCGTCATCTCCTCCCTCTACGACATCCGAACAGTTTTATGTTACCCCATCCATCTGTTAAAACCTACCCCGACTCCCTAACTCCACCTTACTGTGCACCACTACCCATTTCAGTTGTTCCTACTTCTCCTACTATTCCTCTCCTGCGTCTCTGTCAATCTCGCCCTCTCCCACACTCTCGGTTTTGGTCCCAGGACAGATCCACTGAAATGCTGACACCCGGCAACACAGGACCTAAAATCAGACCATGAGATATCAGAGCAGAATTAGGCCATCGAGTCTGCTGCGCCATTTCATCATGTCTGACCCAGGTCCCCCTCAGCCCCAATCTCCTGCCTTTCACCGTATTCCTTCATGCTCTGAGTAATCAAGAATTGTCAATCTCTGACTTCAATATATCTAAAGTCAGACTCCACAGCCGCCTGTGTAACCCACTCCACAGATTTACCAAACTGTGTGGAAATATATTCCACCTGTGATGGGATCTTATGTTTCATTCGCTATGGACTGTGCCTTTAAGGAGGGAGAGAGAGAGAGAGAGAGAGAGAGAGAGAGAAGAGAGAGAGATAGAGAGAGAGAGAGAGAGAGAGAGAGAGGAGAGAGAGAGAGAGAGAGAGAGAGAGAGAGAGAGAGAGAGAGAGGAGAGAGAGAGAGAGAGGGAGGGGGGAGAGAGAGAGAGAGAGAGAGAGAGAGAGAGAGAGAGAGAGAGAGAGAGAGAGAGAGAGAGAGAGAGAGAGAGAGAGAGAGAGAGAGAGAGAGAGAGGAGAGAGAGAGAGAGAGAGAAAGAAGGAATACAGTGTTGCGAAAAGCAGCTGTCTTCTGCTGCTGCCCGAGTTGCTATGGAGAGAGAGGAGGAGTTACATGATGGACAGCTGATGTTCAGCGTGTGTAAGGTTCAAACTGTCCTTCTGGCAGACAAACAGAAGAGACTCACAGAGGCTGGTGACGAAGGAGTCACTGGATGAACTCTTCGAGTGCACACGAGGGTGGTTTGAGGATCGATCAAGTGAGATTGATCAGACGCTGTCACAGTGAGTGCAAGGGTGACGCTGTGCAAACTACCGGTGTGTTTAACCCTGGCCTGGGTAAGTAGATTTTCCACTGAAGACGGTCCCCTTAGGGGAGTCACATTTGACTAACTTGAAGAATTCAGAGGAGAACCGGCAAGACCTACGACCCCTGTTTATTCAGATTACAAATACCTCTCTCTCACCTCAGTTCTGTGGATTGAACTGAAGTTTCTTACAGACCATCGTCAGACTGTAACTCTTGCCTGCCGAACTTGAATGAGTTTGGAACTATATTTTATTCGCCTATATCAGCATAACTCAGCTAACTTTCGACTTACCTGGTTTAAGATGCTATATTAAGTGGTTGCTAATTGAATAATGTTTGCTAACAGGAAAACCAGACTCCAGGTCTGTTCTAATATGCTGCTGATGGTTTTATCACACACATTTACGTGTAACCTAACACTCCCAATCTCCGTTCTGAAAGGACCGACCTCCATTCCGATGTGGGTCCGCTGTAATTGACTGTCCCGCCACGGGGAACCTTCTCTCCACATCTACTTTATCGATGCCTTTAAACATCCGATCATTCCAACAACAACATCCGTCCCCGACATTCTTCTGAGATCCAGCCATCAAAGGCATTACATGTTTGACTATTTTGCCTTAACTCTGTGTAATGTTCAATTCAATGGGCATCGCAAACCCCGCTGACACCCCTACACTCCCCATACAGTGTCACAGGGCAAGAATAATCTCGAACAGTTCACAAAATGCCTGCCTCCAGCATAAAGTTACAAGAATACTGGTGAAAAGTTCAAGGAGCATTGATTCTGAAATTATCTGTGAATGAAACAACCTTCAGAGATCTAACAACTCCAAATCACTAAATCTGTTCGCATCCTCAGATTAGTGTGTGAGGACATATTTGCCGAAACCTGTAAACATTCACATACTGGCCTGTACGCTCCTCGCTCATCAATGAGCATCTCAATATTGTCGGACACATCACTAAATCTGTTCGCATCCCCAGACTGGTGTGTGAGAGCATATTTGCCGACACCACCCTAAATCTGCGTAATCCCAAAAATCAGTGCTCTCTCCATACACGCGGACTTCCAACATGCATAATAGATTATCTCAGAGCAGGAATCATTTCAAATCGATCAGAAAATGACTGTTTCGACATCAAAATCAGCACGCATCCCGAAATGCATCTGCAATTCCAGATCGTTTGACACACACAGATCTGGGTGTAACCTGTGCACCTCCATAATTAGACAACAGACGCCTAAATCTGCGCACATTCCCAAGTCCGTATTCAACCATAAATCTGTGCGCATGACCGAGTAAGAGCTCGCCCTAAATCCATATGCACCCCAATCCTGACGGACAAACTCACATGCACGCTGGATTATCCGAAATCACGGGTCAGGTCAAACAGTTCACAACATAGCTTTGCGTTCAAAAATCTAAAACAAACTTCCAAGTTCTATTATTAAAGTATCTATAAGTGAAACAACCTTGTCATTCGTCAACAACCCAATCCAGCGACACACCCAAATCTGTGTGTATCCAAACTCGCCGCGCACATGCCAAAATCTCTGAGAACCCCCAAATCCGAGTTCGCCCCTATATGTACAAATGTTTATCCTAGAGAGAGAAACATTTCAATTATTTCACAAGATAGCTCAATCCACTTTAAAAAAAAACAAGAACGAGGCTCAACGTTAAAGTGCGTTATTTATCCGAGTATCTGTAAAAGAAACAATTTGAATTTTGGCATTATACCCAATTCCTCCGACATCCAAAATCCACATGCACTCCCAAATCCGTATGCACACCCAAATGGGTGCGCACTCCGAACCTGTCAACATCTCCCACTTACAGATTATCTGAAAGGAGAAATAATTTCAAATAGTTCAGAAAGTAGCAACTTCCAACTTAAAAATCACAGCAAGAGCAGAGTACAAAACTGGAAGTGTATTTATTAATAAAGTACCTATCAATGAAACAACCGTGAGATTTGTCAGGACCCCAAATCCGGAAGCATCTAAGATCGTGTACATCACCAAATCTGCTGATACTCATGTGTACAAATTTGATTTTCCCAAAGGAAGAGTCACCTTAAAGAAATCGCGAGGACATAGTGCTGCTATTATTAAAGAGACTAAAACTTTGAGATTCACCACAACCCCAAATCGACCGACACTAACAAATTCATGAGCACCCATACGCGCCGACACGCACCTAAACCTGACCTCATCCCCAATTGTCAGGCACCCGTGTGCACCCCAAATCCATACTGACGTCCTGTACACACATATTGGTTGACACATTCCTAATCTTGTGCGACCTCCCAATCAGAAAGCACCATCAGATACGTATGTGGTTCCAAATCCACTGTGCACACGTACTCGCCGAAACTCTCCTAAAGAGACCAAATTTGCATGTACCCCCAAATCCGCTGATTTCACTAAATCTGTTCGCATCGCAAATCGGTTGCCACCCATATATGCCGAAGCACCCCTAAATCTGCGCAAACCCAAAATCGGTGCGCACCCGAAACCCTCTGACCCCCGTGAGGCATAATGGATTATTCCAGACAAAGCAAAAAATTTCAATCAATTCAGAGAATGACCGTCTCGAGGTTAGCAAGCCATATGTGCGCCAAAATCCTTTTGCAGATCGGCGACACACCCAAATCTGCGTGTCAACCCAAATCCGTGTGCAGCCCCGTACTCAAGACTACACCCCTAACTGATCACTAAAATCCGTCCGCACCCCCACATCTGCGCACATCCTCAAATACGAGAGCACCCCACAGGCATATTAGATGACCCAGACGGATAATCATTGCAAACACAAAATGGCTGTCTGGTAAAAACCACCACGTATCACAAAGTCACGAAATTGATATGCACTCACAAAAACGTGTAGACTCACTTATTCGCCAACTACCCTAAATTTGCTATCCCTAAAAAGGTGCGCACCCTTATATCAGAGCACTCCCCTAAATCATTGCAGCCCTTTATTAGAGAACGCTCCTAAATCCAGGCACAACCCTAGATCCATATGAACCAGAAGACCGAGTGCAACCCATATTCGACGAAAAAAATAAAATTGCGCAATCGCAAGTTCAGTGCGCACCCTAAACCCGCGGACTCCGCCACTTGTACATCAGATTTTCCCGGAGCAACAATCAATAAAAAAACAATTGAGAAAATGGCAGCCTCGACATTAATAATCCGCACGCAAATTTTGATCCGTCAACTCACCAAATCTATGTGTGTCCCGTGATTGAAAATGCAACCCGAATCAGCAAACATCACCATGTGCATCTCAAATTGGTGCGCATCACCATGCGCAGCCCAAACATGCTGAGACCCCCACATTCATTTGTGGGGCTCGTTGTACACAGGTTTTGTCATCTTGTGAATGTCTGATTTTTTTCTTTTGAGATAATCTAATTAGCGGGTGTGTGTCCACGGTTTGAAGTTGTGGGGATGCATTTGCATTTGGAGATGCACACGGATTTCTCACGTATTTGGGGTGCCTGCGGTTTGGAGGTGTGCCGAATCTCAAAGTTGTTTCATTTCGATCACGTGAATAATGAATTTAATTTGAAATTTGATATGAAGTATTTTAAATGATAATTCCTCTGGGATAATCTAATGTGCAAGTGGGTTTCTCCGCGGGTATGATATTAACATGAATTTTAGGGTGCGCTCCTAGTTGATGTGGTGCCCATATTTGAGGTGTACATGGATTTGGGATTGTGTACATGTAAACACGGGTTTGGGGTGAGATAAAGATCTGGGTGTGTTGGCGGATCTGAAGTTGCACATGAATTTTGGGCTGTGTGCGGATTTTAATGTCGAGGCATCCACTTTATGAATTCCTGAAAGGATTCTAAACTGCATGTCAGGATGCTAGCGGATTTGGGGTGCGCACTGAATTGGGTGGTGCAGATATTGGGCAGTGTCGGAGAATAAGAGGTGCACACTGCTATGGTGTAAACTTGGATTTGGGAATGCACTCGGATTTAAAATTGAGTCCTTAAATATATGGTGTGAGCAAAATCAAATATGATTTTGGGTGTGCGTAGATTTAGGGTTTGGCGGCAAATATGCACAAGGATTTGGGGATAAGCGCCAATTTAGGGGTCAGCAGTCAATTACGGGGACGTAATTAGATGTGATGATCGTATATTCCGGGGGCTGTTTGTTTACCAATCAACAGTTGCAATCATATTTTCGGGTGGTGCGAATTTTAAATGTTGAAACAGCCATTTTCTGAACTGTTGGACATGAATTCTGCTTTGGAATTATCTATTATATATGTGGTGTGTCAGTGTGTTTGGAGTGCGCACTGATTTGGTGATATGCACATGTTTTGTGGATTCATGGCGGGCAGTTTTGATTTATCGATGCAATGCCTCTGCTAAAGTAAATTCCGATAATCCGGAGCGCTGGGCAACTTTACAGACTATTGGTCTAATTCTTAATCAATACTGTAACATATTTTAAATTTACATTTAAAGGTACTGCGCTGCGCATTTAGAAATTGCTGCAATTTAAGAGAAGGCGAAGAAAGAACCGCCGGTGAGATTTAAGGAAGAAACTTAGACATCACTCGAAATTTTGTCTCAAACATGGCCGTGCACACGTATTTGGGGATACACATAGATTTGGGTGTGTTGGCGGATCAAGATTTGCACACGAATGTGCTGAGTGCGGATTGTTGACGTCGAGGCTGCCATTTTGTCAACTGTTTCGAATGTATCTACTTCGAAAAAATCTCATGGGCATGTGGGGGTGTCAGCGGGTTTAGGGTACGAGCTGCACCTGGTGTTGGGTATTGCGTGTCAGCGAAAATGTGTTGCAAAGGGTCTCGGGGTGCACATGGATGCACACGGATTTTGGGGTTTGTTCTTGTTATGGGGACGCGCTCGTATTTGGGGATAACATATTTGGCCCTCCCCTGTGCATAGAATTCAACTGGAGAGTTAACCAACTCCTTGAGTCGGCTGAATACGATTAACTGGATCAAAGGTATATGCAGACTTGTATGCTGTACATTACTGCCCCTTATAACTGAATACCTAACAAAACGGGGAGTGGGAAGGTTGATTAATCCAAATGCTGTATCTGGGAGCTCATAAGGATTTGGGTTGATCTGTGTGTGTGTCGGCGGATTTGGTGATGAAAGTTTACTCTCACCTAGACCCACCCACCTACCTGCACTCAGCCCATAACCCTCCATTCCACACCTGTCCATATGCCTATCCAATTGTACTTTAAATGAAAATATCGAAATTGACTCTACCACTTCTACCTGATGCTCGTTCCACACAGCTACCACTCTCTGAGTAAAGAAGTTACCCCTCGTGTTACCCCTAAATTTTTTCCGCTCCTCTTGCTTGAATCTCCCCTACTCATAATGGAAAAAAAGCCTGTTCACGTCAACTCGATCTATCCCCCTCATAATTTTAAATACTTGTATCAAGTCACCCCTTAACCTTCTAGAGAGAGAGAGAGAGAGAGAGAGAGAGAGAGAGAGAGAGAGAGAGGAGAGAGAGAGAGAGAGAGAGAGAGAGAGAGAGAGAGAGTGTGTGTGTGTGTGTGTGTGTGTGTGTGTGTGTGTGTGTGTGTGTGTCTGTGTGTGTGTGTGTGTGTGTGTGTGTGTGTGTGTGTGATGAGCCGGACTAGAGGCTGGAATTGGATTTGAGTGGAAGTCAGAGTGTTTTTCTCTTTGATTATTCAAGGAGGAGATTCTTCGGTGAGAGAGGGCACAGAACTGTTGGTTGATTTGTTTTCAGTTTAATTATTGTTTCTTTCTTTATTATCCCACAGTCAGAGTAATAATGTCTGACAGGAGAATTGAATACTCCTTTGCGAGATGTGGGAAGGCAGGTAGACCTCAAGAGTTCCTGACAATTTCACCTGTAAGAAGATCATCCAGCTGCATCTTCTAGTGTGTTACAGAGTTGGAACTGAAACTGGATCAACTCGGAAAAATTCGGGAAGCTGAGGGGTTGATAGGGAGCACATATAGAGAGGTAATTACACCCAATGTGTAGAATACAGGAAACTAGGTGACAGTCAGGAAGGTGAAAGGGTTTAAACAGCCAGAGCCGGTGCAGAGACCCCTTGTGGCCAACCCGCTCAATGACAAGTAGACCACTTTGGATACTTCTGGATGGGAGGAGACAGGTAGAAATGACCAAGCAGGGGAAAGTCTCACCGGTCAGGTCTCTGACACTGACTATGGTTCTGTGGCTCAGCAGGGAATAGGGGCTGAAATCTGGCGAGCTGTATCGATGGGATTGTCTTTGTTAAGGGAACGGAAGAAAAATTACTGTGGACGAGAACGAGATTCCTGGATGGTATGCGGTCATTATCGTCGCCAGTATATAGATAGAAAAAGGGAGCCGGTTCTGCAAACTTATGTATGTGCAGCTGTGGCCAAAATTAGAAAGAACACTCAGTTTAAAATGTGGGTAAAATGTTAGGGTTGGAACGAGTGCTTCAGATATGTGAATCACTGGGCTCTCTTCCTCGGAAGGTGCGACCTCTACAGACAAGACGGATTCATTTCATTTCAATTCAATTCAATTTAAGTTTAATTGCAATTTCATCACACATGACCGTCAGGGCCAAGCTGCTAAACACAATCCCATCTGTCACACGCGGCACAAAGCACACATAATGTGTATAAAATAGAAATATAGCAAGCATATGTAGGATATCAGTAAATACATTCTCGCTTTATATACACGCGCACACAAGCACACGCGCGTGTCAGCATATATATAATCAGCTTGTAGTCCTCGGCACTTTAAAAGTCACCGAAATCTACAAACTACAGAAACTGAGCTGTGTCTTCTGCCGAGTGAACGCTGGGAGACAGCACAATGTCCCGCCTCTCGGCCGCACTACACCGCCCCACGTTGTGCAGCTCCTTAATTGTCTCCGTCATCGGGCAACTCTCTCAGTTTACTCCTGAACCGGAGTGGCACTAATATCCCAGCGGGAAGGTTTGCCACTAAAAACAGGGTCGTTGTGGTGTTTAAGGTAGAATTGCAGGGGGATGATAACCAGAATGTTGGAAAAGATAGTGGAGTCATTGTTGGGAGAGAAGTTGTAAAGACGTCAGACAAAGTCAGCGAGCAAAACGTTGAGCACGTTGCGTCTCATCTTCTGAGCTGCGTCCATTTTAAAGCAGCAAGTACTGTACGAAAGGCAGATGTGCTCAGGATAGGGGACAACGACTGGAAAGATGATAGTTTAGCCATTAGTAAGACTCGGTCGTAGGCGGGGCAGGTCTGTTGGCTCAACCTTCCAGTGTACCGCTGTTTTAGCCGTGCTACTGCATATACAATGTAGGCTGAGTCGAGGCTTTAAAGCTGGCGCTGAGGAATTAGAAAGGTATGAACTCGTTCATGGGGCTCCATTCTCGAACACCGAACAGTCTGGGGATTTAGAGGAACAAAGATGTGGAGAGTTCGGAGTCTGTTGTAAACGACATCAGGTTGTGACATCGGGTGAGTTTAACATTCCTGGTATTGACTGTGAGCTTCATATTGTGAAAGTTTTTATTATCAGTTCTGTGGCTGAACAGGAGGCGTGCGAAATGTGGTGACCTGAATCGATAGGGTTGCCTTTGCTAGGGGAACGGAAAAACGGTATTGTTGTAGAGAACGAGATTCCTCGTTGGTATGCGGTCGTTATCATCACCAGTGTATAGGTGGGAATAAGGAGCCGGTTCTTCAAACTTATATAGATGGAGGTGTGGCCAAAATTGGAAAGAACATTCAGTTTAAAATGCGGCGGAAGAGTTCGGGTTTGAACGAGGTAGTCACTGGACTATTTCCCTTGGAAGGTGCGAACTCAAAAGAGGAGACGGTTCCATATCATTGCAATTCATTGCAATTTAAGTTTAATTGCAATTCCATCAAACATGTATGCCCATGAATACAGCCAGGACCAAGCTGCTAAACACAATACCAGCTGTGACACGAGGCACAAAACACACATACTATGTATAAAATAAAAAGATAGGAAGCATATGTGGGATATCAGTAAAATAACTTAAATGCATTGTGTACATGCGCGCACACGGACGCGCGCGCGCGCCACCAAGATCTGCAACAACTGAACTTGTTTTCTGCCAAGAAAACGCTGGGGGGCAGCACCGAGTCCTTTCTGTCGGCCGCGCCACACCGCCCCACGTTGTACAACTCCTTCATTTTCTCCGCCATCGAGAAACTCTGTCAGTTTACACCTGAACAGGAGTGGAACTAATTTCCCAGCGGGAGGGTTTGCCGGTAAAAAGAGGTCCGTGTGGTGTTTAAATTGCAGGGGGATGAAAACACGAATGCCTTAACAGACAGTGGAGTCACTGTTTGGACAGATGTTGTAAAGACCTCAGACAAATTCAGGAAACAAATGATTGAGGCAGCTGGGACTCATTTTCTGAGCTCCGAACGTTTCAATGCAGGAAGTATTGAGGTTTATGTTACAACGAGACGCAAATCGACCAGACAGCGTGTATCTTTTACCCCCGGGGTGGAAGTGTCTTACAACAGAGTTCCCGCATTAAGGTGAGAGTAGGTATGTTCCCGGGAGGTTAGTGTGGCAAGTGTTGTTTTTCTCACAGAGTTTGGTGTGTGATGGGAACGCGCTGCCAGCGCTGGTGGTGGAGGCAGATCCATAGAGGCGTTTGAGTGGGTCTTTAACAGGCACGTGGGTGTCCAGGGATTGATGGGGGTCGGATATTGTGGCGGCAGAAAGGGTTTAGATTATTTGGTATATCACAAATATTTGGGCCGAAGCGTCTGTTCTGCTCTGTGATTTACGTTCTCTGCTCGGTAGAAAGGGAAGAGAGCGATTTATATTCACCGGGTGGGAAGAGTGGGGGGAGGGGGTGATGGGTGGAACAAGGAATTTGACGATATATCGAAAGAGGGAAGGACCAATTCACGTACGGCATAGGCTATGATAAAGAAACATACCGAAGACACATTCAAAGGGACACTGAAAAACCCGTTACAGTGTTTCACCCACACAACCCTCATCGTGACGCAAACACGCCCCTCATGGTGACACGGACTCACTGACAGACCCTGCACTGCAACACGAAAACCTCATCGCCGTGTGCATAACACACTCCCTCTAAAATACATCCACGACTCCGTCACACACCCCCTCACCTATACACTCCTCATCGCCGTGTGCATAACACTCTCCCTCTAAAAACCATCCACGACTCCGTCACACACCCACTCACCTATACACTCCTCGTCCTGTCACTCCCCCCGTCCACTACACCACTCGCGTCTTCATCACCTCTCTCTCCCTAACAATCTAACCAGACTCTGTGACACTATCCCTCCCCTGCACACTTACCCGTCTTCGTTATCCCATACCTTCACTATGCCCCTCCCCGTCTCTCTGAATCGCTGCATCGCTTGATCCCACCCAGTGTTCGTCAACCAGTCCTTCTCCTACACTGCCCCCTGTCTCTGTCACACCTTACCGACACTACTCTCATCCCTTTATTATAAGCCCTCCCTCCCTTACAGGCAACCGCCATCACCGTCACTCATTCCGTCCCCGACACACTTCCCTTCTCCTTTATCCCCTACCTTCCTTGCGTCCCTCCCTGTCCCCATTATCTGCTTAATCCCCTAACATTATTCTCATCTCCGTCGCCACCCCATTAGCCTCCCTTAAAAGGAAATTATAACGAGTGGTGTTGCACCTCCCCCCTTCCACCGGATATCTATCACCAGGTTCTGAACATCTCCACAACTCAGCATGCACAGGCCGGTCGTGTGTTTCCAGACCTGCATCAGAGACTGCAGTCTAGCCACCGTTTCCGTGGTCTCCCCTCTCTTCCTCTCCCTCTTCCCTCAGCACTGCATCCGGTCACAGACACACACACACACACACACACACACACACACACACACACACACACACACACACACACACACACACACACACACACACACACACACACACACACACACAATTCCACACTACCGGAACGCCGACGTGTTGGGTATTGATGAGTGGGGAGACCGGGCGAGGGAGAGAGCTAAACATTTTTTTTCTGACTCCTGTACAGTGTGCTGCTACGCTGCGGGAGGTGCTTCACATGTCTGACCCCGGGAGTGTGATGGGATAATACTTCGGGAGCTTTACGATTGTCTGACCCCGGGAGTGTGTGATGGGACGGTGTGGAGGGAGATTCACTCTGTGTCTGATCCCAGGAGTGTGTGATTGGTCGATGTGGAGGGGTCTTCAATTTGTGTCTGACTCCGGGAGAGTGTGATGGGACGGTGTGGAGGCAGATTCACTCTGGGTTTGACCCCGGGAGTGTGGAATGGGACGGTATGGAGGGAGATTCACTCTGTGTCTGTCTTTGGGAGTGTGGGATGGGAAGGTGCGGAGGGAGATTCACTCTGTGTCTGACACCGGGAGTGTGTGATGGGACGGTGTGGAGGGAGATTCACTCTGTGTCTGACCGCGGAAGTGTGGGATGGGACGGTGTGGAGGGAGATTCACTCTGTGTCTGACCCCGGAAGTGTGTGTGATGGGACGGTTTGGAGGGAGATTCACTCTGTGTCTGACACCGGGAGTGTGTGATGGGACGGTGTGGAGGGAGCTTCACTCTGTGTCTGACCCTGGGAGTTTGTGATGGGACTGTGTAGAGGGTGCTTCACTCTGTGCCTGACCCCGGGAGTGTGGGATTGGACGGTGTGGAGGGAGGATCACTCTGTGTCTGACCCCGGGAGTGTGGGATGGGACGGTGTGGAGGGAGGATCACTCTGTGTCTGACCCCGGGAGTGTGTGATGGCTCGTTGCGTGGGTAGTGTCACTCAGGGTATGACTGGAGGAATGTGTGATTGGATAGTATGGAAGGAGTCCCGTTCTGTCTCTGACTGCTAGACACGTGTCAGTGGATTTCGGCGTTTAAGCTAACTCCAATGAGAGACAGGGAGAAAAAAAAAATGGTAACACACGTTCTGCTCCAACGGCTGCAATCTGAATCCCCTTTCTGTGGCCTCGACTCTCCTCCCATCCTTCCTCTTCCCTCAGCACACCATTCCGTCTCTATAGTTCTTAAGTGGGTGAGTGAGCAGGCGGAGGTACTAATAACATAGGTATGAACAGGGCGGTGGTCCTGCAAAGTGCGGTCGGGGATTTAGAAATTCAGTTAAAATACTGGAACACCCCCCGTCCCAGTGAGGCCGCACATGGGTATATCATATTGTTTAGCACGCTTGTCAGTTGCTGTAGGTGTGAGGGCTTAACATTTGGAATTGTGAGGGTGGGGTAATGGGTGTGTGGGAGGGAAAGGGAATGGTTTGAACTCCCAGGGTTGGACACAACGCTCATACACGCTCTATTTGTGTGTGTGTGTGTGTGTGTGTGTGTGTGTGTGTGTGTGTGTGTGTGTGTGTGTGTGTGTGTGTGTGTGTGTGTGTGTGTGTGTATGTGTGTGTGTGTGTGTGTGTGTGTGTGTGTGTGTGTGTGTGTGTGTGTGTGTGTGTACATATATGTCGGTATGCACGGCTTTAAAACTGACGACAACACAGACTGAGGCCCTGCGTCCTCTGAACGCCTCTTAAACCTGCAGTGGACCTCAACGTAGCTTGTCTTCTGCCAAGTGAACACTGGGTGGCAGCACAGACTCCTCCTCGGATGCCGCGCCACACCGCCCCCACGGTAGATCAGTGAATTGACAAAGACAAGGAACGATCTTTCCACAGACGACACGTGCAGTGAACCGATCAGAGTCAAGCACATGGCTAATCTGTGTTTTAACAGCGACCCTCATTATCACGGGTATCTGCTGGAGGATTCATGGTGACTTTAATACAGGTCGCAACAACAAACCTCAGAGAATAAATATGGCCACTGTAACAGGGTCACATTCCCAACATTTCCCAGAAACACACTCACCGTGATACCAACACCCAGCAACGTGATACCCTCACTGCGGCACTGACTAGCGTTATCAGACATGACCTCCACCAACGCATCCCTCAACATGATACCGACAATTCCCGCAAACGGAATCGCACATGCACCCAACAGTAACAACGATTCACTGTAACACCGACACGCCCCTCACTGTGAAGTGGTCACATCTATCACTCTGACACAGACACGACGGCACATTGAATCCGCCATCCCTGATGATTGCACCTCCACCCACCCTACCGGAACAACGACATATCACTCGCCGTCACAAAGATATATCCTTCACACCGACAAGCCCCTCAGAGCTTCACCCACTAACTCCTCACCGTAACAACGGCACTCTCCTTACTGTGACACCGACACAACCACCGTGACCACAGCAGGTCCTTCGCCGTGACAGAGTCACACCCCTCACCCTGACAACATCATTTTCCCACTGTAACATTAATACACCGCACACTATGATACAGACACTCCTCTCACTGTAAAACGGAAGAAACCGCGCACTGTGAACCCGACATATCTCTCACCGTTACATAGACATACACCGCGATGTTATCCAGCTCACCTCTCACGTGGACCCAGAACACCTATCACAGTGACAGCTACACGTCCCTCACTGAAACACCGACGTGAAACTCATTGTGACACGGAATCAACCATCACCGTGATACTCATGCACCCCACTCAGTGACATCATCTAAAACGTCGCTGGGACACTGGTATACCCCTCAGCGTGACACAGACGCGTACCTAAAGGTGGCGCCGACGCCCTTCTCTGTTACACTCTTCACCGTGACACTGACGTACTAACCTGTGACGCGATCAGTAGCGTGACGGTGGCACACTGTAAACTCTCAACATCCTGCACCATCTCTCTCACTATCACATATTCGTCAGTCTAAGATTACCCCCACCGAAACGACCAGCTCCTTTGGGAAAAGAGTCACGTGAGATGAACAGGACGCAGCACCAATTTCAACTGCAGGTAGACCAGTTAAACTCAACCCTTTAATAGAAAAATTCCCACCTAGATCTCCCGAGCAAGCACGTCTCAAGAATCTTTCTGCGCTCAACACTGAACTATCTGTTCTTAAAGGAATGCACAGCGATCTCCGTCACCAGTTCATGGAGATCGAAACGTCAACAACATTTTGCAGTGGGAGGGAGACCAGCCAGATGACCAATGACAAAGCTAGAAAACGGGAAGAGGCCGTGACAACAGACTACAGGGAGTTAGGAAGGAAGTTGACAAGCAGGACCGCAAGGGCAGTGATCTCGGGATTACTGCCGGTGGCACGTGACAGTGAGTGTAGGGATAGAGTGAAGTGGAAGACAAATGCGTGGCTAAGGGATTGGAGCAGGGAACAGAGATTCTGATTTAGAAACATAGACAACAAACAGCACAATACAGGCACTTCGGCCCACAACGTTGTGACGAACATGTCCCTATCTTAGAAATAATTAGACTTACCTATAGCCCTCTATTTTACTAAGTTCCATGTATCTATCTAAAAGTTCCTTAAAGGCCGCTATCTCGTCCGCCTCTACAACCGTTGTCGGCAGCTCATTCCACGCACTCACCACTCTCTGCTTTAAAAAACTGAACTGCTCCCCATCACCTTAAATATGTGTCCTCTTGTGACAACCATTTCAGTCCTGGGAAACAGCCTCTGACTATCCACACGATCAATGCCTCTCATCATCTTATACACCTCTATCAGGTCACCTCACAAACTCCGTCGCTCCAAGGAGCAAAGTTCGAGTTCACTCAACCTGTTTTCATAAGGCATGCTCCCCAATTCAGGCAACATCCTTGTAAATCTCCTCTGCACTCTTTCGATGGATTCCACGTCTTTCCTATAATGAGGCGAAAGAGCTGGACACAGTACACCAAGTGGCGTCTGATCAGGGTCCTATACAGCTGCAACATTACCTCTCGGCTCCTAAATTCAAATCCACGATTGATGAGGACTAATACACCGTATGACTTCTTAACCATGGAGCCAACCTCCGCAGCTGTGTTGAGCGTCCTATGGACACGGACACCAAGATCTCTCTGATCCTCCACACTGCCAAGATTCTTACCACTAATACTATATTCTACCATCAAATTTCTCCTACCAAAATGAACCACTTTACAACCATCTGAGTGGAACATCATCTGCCACTTCTCAGCACAGCTCTGCATCCCATCAATGTCCCGCTGTAAACTCTGACAGACCTCTACACTATCCACAACACCTCCAACCTCTGCGTCACTAGCAAACTTACTAACCCATCCCGCCACTTCCTCGTCCAGGTCATTGATAAAAGTCACGAAGTGTAAGGATCCCAGAGCAGATCCCTGAGGCACTCCACTGGTCACCGACCTCCATGCAGAATGTGACTTCGTCTACAAGCACTCTTTGCCTTCTGTGGGCAAGCCAGTTCTGGATCCGCAAAGCAATTTCCCTTTGGATCCCATGCTTCCTTACCCTCTCAATAAGCCTAGCATGGGGTACCTTGTCACATGATTTACTGAAATCCATATACACTATATCTACTAATCTTCCTTCATCAATGTGTTTAGTCCATTCTCAAAAAATTCAATCAGGCTTGGAAGGCAGGACCTGCCCTTGACAAAGCCACACGGACTATTGTTTATCATGTTATACCTTTCCAGATATTCATAAATCCTGCCTCTCAGGATCTTCTCCATCACCAAGCACTGAAGTAAGACTCACTGATCTATAATTTCCTGGGCTCTCTCAACTCCCTTTCTTGAATAAAGGAATACTATCCACCATCCGAAACTTCTCCCTTCCCCACTGGTGATGCAACGATTATCGATAAAGGCTCCGCAATCTCCTCCCTCGCCTCCCATAGTAGCCTGGGGTTCATCTCATCCGGTCCCAGCGACTTATCCAACTTGAGTACCTCTGCTGTCTACCCCGTTTCCATACTCACTTTCCAACCGTCACACCTGATAGGTCCTATTCTTTAACGTCTTATCTTTCTCTTCACATACTTATAGAATGCCTTGTGATTTTCTTTAATTCTGCCCGCCAAAGATCTTTTCAGGGCCCCTTCAGGATCTCCTAATTTCCTCCTTAAGCTCCTTCCTGTTAGCCGTATAATTTTCTAGATCTCTAACATTACATAGATCTCTGAGGTTTTTGTAATATTTTCAATTCTTTTTGACTAGATATATTACAGCATTTATACACCACGGTTCCTGAACGTCACCATAACTTCCCTGTCTCATTGGAAGGTACGTGTGCAGAACCCCACACAAATAATCCCTGAATATTTGCCACATTTCTTCCGTACTTTTCTCTGAGAGCATCGGTTCCCAATTTAAGCTTCTAATTTCCTGCCTGATAGCCTCATTATTTCCTTTACCCCAATTGAACGCTTTTCTAACTTGTCTGATCCTATCTCTCTCCAATGCTATTGTAAATGAGATAGAATTATGATCACTATCTCTAAAATGCTCTCCCACTGACAGATATGACACCTGACCAAGTTCATTTCCCAATTCCAAATCAAGTACAGTCTCTCCTCTTGTAGGCCTATCCACATATTCTGTTAATAAACCTTTTTGAACACGCCTAACAAAATCCACCCCATTTAAATACCCCTGCTCTAGGGGGATGCCAATCGATATTTGGGAATTTAAATTCTCCCATCATGACGACTCTATTATTATTACACGTTTCCAAGATATATTTCCCCATCTGCTCCACGATATCCCTTTTACCATTGGGCGGCCTTTCAGGAAAACCCAGTAAAGTTATTGACCCCTTCCTGTCCCTAACCTCCACCCACATAGTCTCCGTAGACAATCTCTCCGTGGCGTCCATTTTTTCTGAAGCCGTGACTCTATCGCTGATCAACAGTGTCACGCCCACATCTCTTTCGCCTCCCTCCCTGTCCTTTCTGAACCATCTAACTCCCGGCACTTGAAGTAACCGTTCCTGACCCTGAGCCATCCAAGTCTCTGTATGGCCACCACATCGTAGCTCCAAATAATGATCTACGCTGTAAGCTCATCCGCTTTGTTCACAATACCACTTGCGTTAAAGTAGACAAATCTCAAAACGTCGGTCTGAGTGCATGCCTCTCTAAGAGCTGCCTATCCTCCCTCACACACTGTCGGCAAGCATCCTCTATTTTTGAGCCAACCGCCTCTTCCTCAGTCTTTTCAGTTCGTTCCCAACCCCCAACAATTCTAGTATAAACTCTCCCCAGCAGACTGAGCAAACCTCCCCGCCAGGATTTAGTGCCCCTGGGATTTGAGTGCAACCCGTCCATCTTCTGCAGATCACACCAGCCCCAAAAGAGGTCCCAGTGATCCAGGCTACTGTGGGAGGCGAGGGAGCAGATTGCCGACCTTCTGGCGATGATCTTTGCATCATCGGTCGGGACGGGAGAGGTTCCAGATGGTTGCAAATGTTGCTATTTTATTCAGGAAAGGGTGTACAGATAGCCCAGGAAATTATAGACAAGTGAGTCTTACCTCAGTGCTTGGTAAGTTGATGGGGAAGATCCTGAGAGGATGAATTTATGAACATTTGGAGAGTTATAATATGATGAGGAGTAGTCAGCATGGCTTTGTCAAGGGCAGGTCATGCTCTAGGAGTCTGACAGATTTTTTTTTTGTTTTCTGAGGATGTGACTAAACACATTGATGAAGGAAGAGCAGTGAATGTAGTGCACATGGATTTCAGCAAGGCATTTGATAAGGTACCCCATGCAAGGCTTATTAAGAAAGTAAGGAGGCAGAGGATCCAAGTGGACATTGCTTTCTGGATACAGAACTGGATTGCCCACATCAGGCAAAGAGGGTTTGGCAAAGGGGCATATTCTGCATAGAGGTCCGTAACCAGTGGGGTGTCTCAGTGATCTGTTCTGGGATCCTTACCCTTTGTGATTTTCCATAAATAACTTGAATGAGGAAGTGGAGGGATAGCTTAGTAAATTTACTGATCACGCAGAGGTTGTAGGTACTGTAGATAGTATGGAGGGCTGTCCGAGGTTACAGCGGACCATTGATAAGATGCAAAACAGGGCTTAGAAGTGGCTGATGGCGTTCAACCCAGATAACTGTGAAGTGGTTTATTTTGGTCGGTCAAATACGATGGCAGAATATAGTATTAATGGGAAGTCTCTTGGCAGTGTCGGGGGATCAGAGGGATGTTGGTGTCCGATTCCATAGGATGTTCAAAGCAGCTGCGCAGGTTGACTCTGCGGTTATGAAGTCATACGGTGTATTAGCCTTTATCAATCGTGAATTGAATTTATGAGCCGAGACGTGATGTCTATATAACCCCGGTCAGACCCCACTTGGAGTACTGTGGTCAGTTCCGGTCGCCACACTACAGGAAGGATGTGGAAGCCAAATAAAGGGTGCAGAAGTGATTTACAAGGATGCTGCCTGGATTGAGGAGCAAGCGTTATGATAATAGGATGCGCGAACTCGGCCTTTTCTCGTTGGAGTGACGGGGGATGAGAGGTGACCTCATACAGGTGTATAAGATGATGCGAGGCATTGATCTTGCGGATAGTCAGAGCTTTTTTCCCCAGGGTTGAAATGGTTGCCACCAGACGACACAGGTTCATGGTGCTGGGTAATAGGTTCAGAGGAGATGTCAAGGGTAAATGTTTATACGCAGAGGGTTTTGAGTCCGTGGAATGGGCTGCCGGCAACGGTGGTCGGGGCGATACGATAGGGTCTATTAAGAGGCTTAGATAGGTGCAGGGAGCTCAGTAAAACAGAGGGCTATAGGTAAGCCTAGTAATTTCTAAGGCAGGGACATGTTCGGCACAACTTTGTGGGGGAGTGGCCGGTATAGTGCTGTAGGTTTTCTATGTATCTTAATACAGATCTGTCAATTAAACCAAGGCTCAAATGTGTGAATTTTTGGCCAGCAGAAGAGGTGAGGCTACATCACATTTTTTAACCAGCTCCGTGTCACTGGGCAGGCATGGAGAGATTAAGCGTCACTCTGTGATTCACATCGGGAGTGTGTGAAGAGAAGGTACGGAGGGAAATTTACTCTGTGTTTGACCGGGGGAGTCTGCGACGGGTCAGCGTGGGGGGGGGGGGGGTGGGTTCACTCCCAGTGTGGCCACTGGAGACCGAGTCGGGGCAGTACAGATTCAATCTATGTCTCACTCCGGGAATGTCTGATGGGACGAAATGGAAAGGGCGTCACTATGTGTCTGATTGCCGGAGTGTGTGATGGGAGAGATCCCAGAGACAATCACGCTTGTCTGACCTCTGAAGTGTGTTTCGAGATCGTGTAGAGACAGGGAGTATGTGATGGGCCGCTGTGGAGGGAAATTCACTCTGTTTCTGACCCCGGGAGTGTGTGATGGGCCGGTGTCGAGTGAGATTCACTATGTGTCTGACCCCGGGACTGTGTGATGGGCCGCTGTGGAGGGAAATTCACTCTGTTTCTGACCCCGGGAGTGTGTGATGGGCCGGTGTCGAGTGAGATTCACTATGTGTCTGACCCCGGGAGTGTGTGATGGGCCGGTGTGGAGGGAGATTCACTCTCTTTCTGACCCCGGGAGTGTGTGATGGGCCGGTGTGGAGGGAGATTCACTCTGTTTCTGACCCCGGGAGTGTGTGATGGGCCGGTGTTGAGGGAGATTCACTATGTGTCTGACCCCGGGAGTGTGTGATGGGCCGGTGTGGAGGGAGATTCACTCTGTTTCTGACTCCGGGAGTGTGTGATGGGCCGGTGTGGAGGGAGATTCACTCTGTTTCTGACCCCGGGAGTGTGTGATGGGCCGGTGTGGAGGAAGATTCACTCTGTGTCTGACAGCGGGAATGTGTGAGGGGACGGAGTGGAGCGAGATTCACTCTGTGTCTGATGCCAGGACTGTGTGAGCGGAAGGAGTGGAGGGAGATTCACTTTGTGTCTGACACCGGGAATGTGTGAAGGGACGGAGTGGAGGGAGATTCACTCTGTGTCTGACCCCGGGAGTGTGTGATGGGACGGTGTGGAGGGAGATTCACTCTGTGTTTGACCACAGAAGTGTGTGATGGGACGGTGTGGACGGAGATTCACTCTGTGCCTTACTGCGGGACTGTGTGATGGGACGGTGCGGAGGGAGATTCACTCTGTGTCTGACCCCGGGAGTGTGTGATGGGACGGTGTGGACGGAGATTCACTCTGTGCCTTACTGCGGGACTGTGTGAAGGGACGGTGCGGAGGGACGGCACAACATTGTGGGCGGAAGAGCCTGTAATGTGCCCATCACACACTCCCGGGGTCAGACACAGAGTGAATCTCCCTCCACTCCGTCCCATCACACACTCCCGGGGTCAGACACAGAGTGAATCTCCCTCCACACCGTCCCATCACACACTCCCGGGGTCAGACACAGAGTGAATCTCCCTCCACACCGTCCCATCACACACTCCCGGGGTCAGACACAAATTGAAACTCCCTTCACACCCTCCCATCACACACTCCTGGGGTCAGACACAGATTGAAACTCCCTTCACACCCTCCCATCACACACTCCCGGGGTTAGACACAGATTGAAACTCCCTCCACACCGTCCCGTCACACACTCCCGGGGTCAGACACAGATTGAAACTCCGTTCACACCCTCCCATCACACACTCCCGGGGTCAGACACAGATTGAAACTCCCTCCACACCGTCCAGTCACAAGGTTTCAAGGTCAGACAGAGGGTAAATCTCCCTCCACACCGTTGGTGTTATTTCTGCTCACTTCCACCGGATATCGATCTCAGTTTCTCTACGTCTCTCCGAGCACAGGTCAGTCGTTTGGTTTCTCAACGCTTGCAGCCGGTGACTGCAAAGTCACACCCCCTGCACAGCCCGAGCTGCCCTCCCCCACTCTCCACTGTTCTACCTCTGGTCTCACACACGTATTATCTCTGAGAGAGAGACACTGTTGGAGTCGACAGGAAGTGAAAAACTGGTGATTGGTGAGAGGGAGAGAAAAGGGAGATTCGTTCTGTTTCTGAAACCGTTACTGTGTTATCGGATTGTGAGGCGGCAGATTAACTTTGTGTCAGACCCCGGGACCGTGTGATTAGACGGTGTGGAGGGAACTTCATTCTGTGTCTGATCCCGGGTGTGTGTGACGGGGCGGTGTGGACGGGAGCTTAATGATCCGGGAAGAGGGTGGTGGGACAGTGCGCAGGAAATATTCACTCCGTGTCTGACACCGCAAGTGTGTGATGGAACGGTGTGGAGGGAGATTCACTCTGCGTCTGATATGGGGTGTGTGTGACGGGACGGTGTGGAGGGTATTTTACTCAGAGTCTGGCCCCGGGCGTATGTGATGGGAGTTTTACTCTGTGCTTAACCCCTGGTGTGTGAGATGGGACGGTGTGGAAGTAACTTTACTCTGTGTCTAAAGCTGTTTGTTCGAGCTAGGACAGTGCTTTGGGATCTTGACTCTGTCTGATCCCGGAATGAGTTTTGGAAAAAGTGTTTTGGGATCTTCTCTTTATGTTTGACAACAGGATTATTTGACGGGGCAGTGCAGAGGGAGTTTCACTCTGTCTCCAACCCATCGCGTCTGTGAAATCGGACGGGAGGAGTATATCTACACTTTTGAACTGAAGAAGTGAATGTGTGATCGGCCGGTGGGAACGATTCCCTCATCCCTGTCTGACTACAGGCGGATGTAATGGACGCTGTTCAGAGAGATTCTTTGTTCATTGCTCCTATTTTTCAGAGCAGACGATGGGCCGAAGCAGCATTGTACTAACTCAGCTTCAAAGCGTCTTGAAATAAGTTCAAAAGAGGAAGAGGTATGTGTGAACTACAACAGACTGAAGCTCCCTCCACTCCATCCCTTTTCATAATTCGGCGATCAGACCCATAGAGAAGCTCACTCCATACCATCCCATCACGTAATCCCGGGGCCAGTCACACTGCGAAGCTCCCTCCATACCGTCCCATCACACACTCCCGGGGTCAGACACAGAGTGAAGCTCCTTTCACAACGTCCCAACACACAAACCAGACACAGGGTGCAACTCCCTCCATACCGTCCGATCACACATTCCCGGGATGAGAATCATGTTGAAGCTCCCCCCTCACCGTCTCATAACACTTCCTAAGGTTGGACACATATTGAAGCTCTATCCACACAGTCATCCTGGCGTCAGACACAGAGTGAAGCTCCCTCCACTCCGTCCCATCACACACTCCCTGTGTCTGTCACACTGAGAAGCTCCCTCCACACGGTTCCACGACACAATCCCGAGGTCAGACACAGGGTGAATCTCCTCCACACAGTCCCATCACACTGCCCGGAGTCAGACACAGAGTGGATCTCCCCCCACACAGTCCCATCACACTGCCCGGAGTCAGACACTGAGTGAATCTCCCTCCACACCGTCCCATCACATATTCCCGGGGTCAGACACAGAGTGAATCTCCCTCCACACCGTCCCATGACACACCTCCGGGGTCAGACACATGGTGAATATCCCTACGCACCGTCCCATCACACACTCCCGGTGTCACACACATGGTGAATCTCCCTCCACACCGTCCCATCACACACTCCCGGGGTCAGACACATGGTGAATATCCCTCCACACCGTCCCATCACACACACCCGGGGTCAGACACATGGTGAAGCTCCCTCCACACCATCCCATCTCACACTCCCGGAGTCAGGCACAGAGTGAAGCTCTCTCCACACCATCCAGTTACACGGTCTCAAGGTCAGACAGAGAGTAAAGCTCCCTCCACAGCGTTGTTGTTATTTCTGCTCACTTCCACCGGATATCGATCTCAGTTTCTCTACGTCTCTGCGAGCACAGGCCAGTCGTGTGGTTTCTCAACGCTTCCAGCCTTTGCAGTCTGACTGCAAAGTCACACCCCTCCACAACCCGAGCTGCCCACCCCCTCTCTCCACTGTTCTACCTCTGGTCTCACACACGTATTTTCTCTGAGAGAGAGACACTGTTGGAGTCGACAGGAAGTGAAAAACTGGTGATTGGTGAGAGGGAGAGAAAAGGGAGATTCGTTCTGTTTCTGAAACCGTTACTGTGTTATCGGATTGTGAGGCGGCAGATTAACTTTGTGTCTGACCCCGGGACCGTGTGATTAGACGGAGGGGCGGGAACTTCATTCTGTGTCTGATCCCGGGTGTGTGTGATGGGGCGGTGTGGACGGGAGCTTAATGCTGTGTTTGATCCGGGAAGAGGGTGGAGGGACAGTGCGCAGGAAATCTTCACTCTGCGTCTGATATGGGGTGTGTGTGACGGGACGGTGTGGAGGGCATTTCACTCAGAGTTTGGCCCCGGGAGTATGTGATGGGAGTTTTACTCTGTGCTTAACCCCTGGTGTGTGAGACGGGACGGTGTGGAAGCAACTTTACTCTGTGTCTAAAGCTGTTTGTTCGAGCTAGGACTGTGCTTTGGGATCTTGACTCTGTCTGATCCCGGAATGAGTTTTGGAAAAAGTGTTTTGGGATCTTCTCTTTATGTTTGACAACAGGATTATTTGACGGGGCAGTGCAGAGGGAGTTTCACTCTGTCTCCAAACCATCGAGTCTGTGAAATCGGACGGGAGGAGTATATCTACACTTTTGAACTGAAGCAGTGAATGTGTGATCGGCCGGTGGGAACGATTCCCTCATCCCTCTCTGACTACAGGCGGATGTAATGGACGCTGTTCAGAGAGATTCATTGTGCATTGGTCCTATTTTCCAGAGCAGACGATGGGCCGAAGCAGCATTGTACTAACTCAGCTTCAAAGCGTCTTGAAATAAGTTCAAAAGAGGAAGAGGTATGTGTGAACTACAACAGACTGAAGCTCCCTCCACTCCATCCCTTTTCATAATTCGCCGATCAGACCCATAGAGAAGCTCACTCCATACCATCCCATCACGTAATCCCGGGGCCAGTCACACTGCGAAGCTCCCTCCATACCGTCCCATCACACACTCCCGAGGTCAGACACAGAGTGAAGCTCCTTTCACAACGTCCCAACACACAAACCCGGTGACAGACACAGGGTGCAACTCCCTCCATACCGTCCGATCACACATTCCAGGGATGAGAATCATGTTGAAGCTCCCCCCTCACCGTCTCATCACACTTCCTAAGGTTGGACACATATTGAGTCTCTATCCACACAGTCATCCTGGCGTCAGACACAGAGTGAAGCTCCCTCCACTCCGTCCCATCACACACTCCCTGTGTCTGTCACACTGAGAAGCTCCCTCCACACGGTTCCACGACACAATCCCGAGGTCAGACACAGGGTGAATCTCCTCCACACAGTCCCATCACACTGCCCGGAGTCAGACACAGAGTGAATCTCCACCCACACAGTCCCATCACACTGCCCGGAGTCAGACACTGAGTGAATCTCCCTCCACACCGTCCCATCACACATTCCCGGGGTCAGACACAGAGTGAATCTCCCTCCACACCGTCCCATGACACACCTCCGGGGTCAGACACATGGTGAATCTCCTTCCACACCGTAGCATCACACACTCCCGGGGTCAGACACTGAGTGGATCTCCCTCCACACCGTCCCATCACACACACCCGGGGTCAGACACATGGTGAAGCTCCCTCCACACCATCCCATCTCACACTCCCGGAGTCAGGCACACAGTGAAGCTCTCTCCACACCATCCAGTCAGACGGTCTCAAGGTCAGACAGAGAGTAAAGCTCCCTCCACAGCGTTGTTGTTATTTCTGCTCACTTCCACCGGATATCGATCTCAGTTTCTCTACGTCTCTGCGAGCACAGGCCAGTCGTGTGGTTTCTCAACGCTTCCAGCCTTTGCAGTCTGACTGCAAAGTCACACCCCTCCACAACCCGAGCTGCCCACCCCCTCTCTCCACTGTTCTACCTCTGGTCTCACACACGTATTATCTCTGAGAGAGAGACACTGTTGGAGTCGACAGGAAGTGAAAAACTGGTGATTGGTGAGAGGGAGAGAAAAGGGAGATTCGTTCTGTTTCTGAAACCGTTACTGTGATATCGGATTGTGAGGCGGCAGATTAACTTTGTGTCTGACCCCGGGACCGTGTGATTAGACGGAGGGGCGGGAACTTCATTCTGTGTCTGATCCTGGGTGTGTGTGATGGGGCGGTGTGGACGGGAGCTTAATGCTGTGTTTGATCCGGGAAGAGGGTGGTGGGACAGTGCGCAGGAAATCTTCACTCTGCGTCTGATATGGGGTGTGTGTGACGGGACGGTGTGGAGGGTATTTCACTCAGAGTTTGGCCCCGGGAGTATGTGATGGGAGTTTTACTCTGTGCTTAACCCCTGGTGTGTGAGACGGGACGGTGTGGAAGCAACTTTACTCTGTGTCTAAAGCTGTTTGTTCGAGCTAGGACTGTGCTTTGGGATCTTGACTCTGTCTCATCCCGGAATGAGTTTTGGAAAAAGTGTTTTGGGATCTTCTCTTTATGTTTGACAACAGGATTATTTGACGGGGCAGTGCAGAGGGAGTTTCACTCTGTCTCCAAACCATCGAGTCTGTGAAATCGGACGGGAGGAGTATATCTACACTTTTGAACTGAAGCAGTGAATGTGTGATCGGCCGGTGGGAACGATTCCCTCATCCCTCTCTGACTACAGGCGGATGTAATGGACGCTGTTCAGAGAGATTCATTGTGCATTGGTCCTATTTTCCAGAGCAGACGATGGGCCGAAGCAGCATTGTACTAACTCAGCTTCAAAGCGTCTTGAAATAAGTTCAAAAGAGGAAGAGGTATGTGTGAACTACAACAGACTGAAGCTCCCTCCACTCCATCCCTTTTCATAATTCGCCGATCAGACCCATAGAGAAGCTCACTCCATACCATCCCATCACGTAATCCCGGGGCCAGTCACACTGCGAAGCTCCCTCCATACCGTCCCATCACACACTCCCGAGGTCAGACACAGAGTGAAGCTCCTTTCACAACGTCCCAACACACAAACCCGGTGACAGACACAGGGTGCAACTCCCTCCATACCGTCCGATCACACATTCCAGGGATGAGAATCATGTTGAAGCTCCCCCCTCACCGTCTCATCACACTTCCTAAGGTTGGACACATATTGAGTCTCTATCCACACAGTCATCCTGGCGTCAGACACAGAGTGAAGCTCCCTCCACTCCGTCCCATCACACACTCCCTGTGTCTGTCACACTGAGAAGCTCCCTCCACACGGTTCCACGACACAATCCCGAGGTCAGACACAGGGTGAATCTCCTCCACACAGTCCCATCACACTGCCCGGAGTCAGACACAGAGTGAATCTCCACCCACACAGTCCCATCACACTGCCCGGAGTCAGACACTGAGTGAATCTCCCTCCACACCGTCCCATCACACATTCCCGGGGTCAGACACAGAGTGAATCTCCCTCCACACCGTCCCATGACACACCTCCGGGGTCAGACACATGGTGAATCTCCTTCCACACCGTAGCATCACACACTCCCGGGGTCAGACACTGAGTGGATCTCCCTCCACACCGTCCCATCACACACACCCGGGGTCAGACACATGGTGAAGCTCCCTCCACACCATCCCATCTCACACTCCCGGAGTCAGGCACACAGTGAAGCTCTCTCCACACCATCCAGTCAGACGGTCTCAAGGTCAGACAGAGAGTAAAGCTCCCTCCACAGCGTTGTTGTTATTTCTGCTCACTTCCACCGGATATCGATCTCAGTTTCTCTACGTCTCTGCGAGCACAGGCCAGTCGTGTGGTTTCTCAACGCTTCCAGCCTTTGCAGTCTGACTGCAAAGTCACACCCCTCCACAACCCGAGCTGCCCACCCCCTCTCTCCACTGTTCTACCTCTGGTCTCACACACGTATTATCTCTGAGAGAGAGACACTGTTGGAGTCGACAGGAAGTGAAAAACTGGTGATTGGTGAGAGGGAGAGAAAAGGGAGATTCGTTCTGTTTCTGAAACCGTTACTGTGATATCGGATTGTGAGGCGGCAGATTAACTTTGTGTCTGACCCCGGGACCGTGTGATTAGACGGAGGGGCGGGAACTTCATTCTGTGTCTGATCCTGGGTGTGTGTGATGGGGCGGTGTGGACGGGAGCTTAATGCTGTGTTTGATCCGGGAAGAGGGTGGTGGGACAGTGCGCAGGAAATCTTCACTCTGCGTCTGATATGGGGTGTGTGTGACGGGACGGTGTGGAGGGTATTTCACTCAGAGTTTGGCCCCGGGAGTATGTGATGGGAGTTTTACTCTGTGCTTAACCCCTGGTGTGTGAGACGGGACGGTGTGGAAGCAACTTTACTCTGTGTCTAAAGCTGTTTGTTCGAGCTAGGACTGTGCTTTGGGATCTTGACTCTGTCTCATCCCGGAATGAGTTTTGGAAAAAGTGTTTTGGGATCTTCTCTTTATGTTTGACAACAGGATTATTTGACGGGGCAGTGCAGAGGGAGTTTCACTCTGTCTCCAAACCATCGAGTCTGTGAAATCGGACGGGAGGAGTATATCTACACTTTTGAACTGAAGCAGTGAATGTGTGATCGGCCGGTGGGAACGATTCCCTCATCCCTCTCTGACTACAGGCGGATGTAATGGACGCTGTTCAGAGAGATACTTTGTTCATTGGTCCTATTTTCCAGAGCAGACGATGGGCCGAAGCAGCATTGTACTAACTCAGCTTCAAAGCGTCTTGAAATAAGTTCAAAAGAGGAAGAGGTATGTGTGAACTACAACAGACTGAAGCTCCCTCCACTCCATCCCTTTTCATAATTCGGCGATCAGACCCATAGAGAAGCTCACTCCATACCATCCCATCACGTAATCCCGGGGCCAGTCACACAGCGAAGCTCCCTCCACACCGTCCCATCACAGACTCCCGGGGTCAGACACAGAGTGAAGCTCCTTTCACAACGTCCCAACACACAAACCCGGTGAAAGACACAGGGTGCAACTCCCTCCATACCGACCGATCACACATTCCCGGAATGAGAATCATGTTGGTGCTCCCCCCTCACCGTCTCATCACACTTCCTAAGGTTGGACACATATTGAATCTCTATCCACACAGTCATCCTGGCGTCAGACACAGAGTGAAGCTCCCTCCAAACCGTCCCATCACACACTCCCTGTGTCTGTCACACTGAGAAGCTCCCTCCACACGGTTCCACGACACAATCCCGAGGTCATCCCGAGGGTGAATCTCCTCCACACAGTCCCAACACACTGCCCGGAGTCAGACACAGAGTGAATCTCCCTCCACACCGTCCCATCACACACACCCGGGGTCAGGCAGAGAGTGAAGCTCCCTCCACACCGTCCAATCATACACCCCCGGGGTCAGACACAGAGTGAATCTCCCTCCACACCGTCCCATCACACACACCCGGGGTCAGGCAGAGAGTGAAGCTCCCTCCACACCGTCCAATCATACACCCCCGGGGTCAGGCACAGAGTGAATCTCCTCCACACCGTCCCATCACACACTCCCGGGGTCAGACACAGAGTGAATCTCCTCCACACCGTCCCATCACACACACCCGGAGTCAGGCACAGAGTAAAGCTCCCTCCACAGCGTTGGTGTTATTTCTGCTCACTTCCACCGGATATCGATCTCAGTTTCTCTACGTCTCTGCGAGCACAGGTCAGTCGTGTGGTTTCTCAACGCTTCCAGCCTTTGCAGTCTGACTGCAAAGTCACACCCCTCCGCAGCACTCTCTCTCCTCCAACTCCTTCCACAGTTCTACATCTGGTATCAAATACACATATTATCGTTGAGACAGACAAACTGTTGGAAATTACTGGAACGATGAATGCTGGTGATTGGTGAGAGGGGAGAGAGGGAGTGAAGAGGGAGATTCACTCTCTTTCTGCATCCGTTGCTGTGTTATCGGACTGTGGGCCGGCAGATAGACTCTGTGTCTGACACGTGCTGTGCGTGATAGGACCGTGTGGAGGGAGATTCACTCTGTGTCTGACCCCGGGAGTGTGTGATAGGACGTGTGGAGGGAGATTCACTCTGTGTCTGATCCCGGGAGTGCGTGATAGGACCGTGTGGAGGGAGATTCACTCTGTGTCTGACCCCGGGAGTGTGTGATGGGACGGTGCGGAGGGAGATTCACTCTGTGTCTGATCCCGGGAGTGTGTGATAGGACGTGTGGAGGGAGATTCACTCTGTGTCTGACCCCGGGAGTGTGTGATGGGACGGTGTGGAGGGAGATTCACTCTGTGTCTGACCCGGGAGTGTGTGATGGGACGGTGTGGAGGGAGATTTACTCTGTGTCTGACCCCGCGAGTTGGGACGGTGTGGAGGGAGATTCACTCTGTGTCTGATCCCCTGAGTGTGTGATGGGACGGTGTGGAGGGAGATTCAGTCTGTCTCTGACCCCGGGAGTGTGTGATGGGACGGTGTGGAGGGAGATTCACTCTGTGTCTGACCCCGGGAGTGTGTGATGGGACGGTGTGGAGGGAGCTACACTTTGTGGCTGACCTCGTGAGTTTCAGATCAGACGGGGAGGAAGCAACTTTACTCTGTGCCTAACGCCGTTTGTCTGTGCTGGGACTGTGCTTTGCGATCTTGACTCCATGTCTGATCCCGGGAATGTGTTTTAGGAGAGTGTTTCGCGAATTTCTCTTTATGTCTGTCAACTGGACGATTTGATGGGAGAGTGCAGAGGGAGCATCACTCTGTCCCTAATCCGTCAAGTCTCTGTGATCGGGCGGTTCGGAGGGATCTTCTCTTTATAGTTGACGCCGGGAAAACGTGATTGCCGATTCTGGAAGGATCCCCATTCTGTGTCTGAATAGTGGTGGATGTAATGGACGGTTTGGAGAGAGATTCACTGTAAATTGGTCCTATTTTCCAGAAAAAGACGATGGGACGAGGCATCACTGTTCTAACTCTCTTTTCAAGCGTCTTGAAATACATTCAAAAGACGAAGAGGTATGTGTGAGCCACACAGAATATACATACACACCAGACTGAAGCTCCCTCCAACCCGTCCCATCACACACTCCCGGAGTCAGACACAGAGAAAATCTCCCCCCACACTGTTCCATCACACACTCCCGGGGTCAGACTCATGGTGAAACTCCCTCCACAACGTTCCATCACACACTCCCGGGGTCATACACATGGTGATTCTCCCTCCACAACGTCCCATCACACACTCCCGGGGTCAGACACCGAGTGAATCTTCCCCCACACCGTTCCATCACACACTCCCGGGGTCAGACACAGAGTGAAACTCCCTCCACACCGTCCCATCACAAACTCCCGGGGTTAGACACAGAGTGATACTCCATCCACACCGTCTCATCACACACTCCCGGGAACAGATACAGAATGATTCTCCCTCCAGGCAGTTGCATCACACACTCCCGAGGTCAGACACAGAGTGAAGCTCCCTGCAAACTGTCCCATCACAATCGGCCTTGTGTCAGACAAATGGTGAAGATCCATCCCCAGCATCCCATTGCTCACTCCTGGTGTCAGACAGAAGGTGTAACTTCCTCCATACCGTTCGATCAAACACTCCCGGGATCGGAATCATGTTGATCATCTCCCTGCTCACCGTCCCATTCCACATTCCAAAGGTTAGGCACATATTGTTGCTCCGCATACACTCCTGGGTTAAGACACATGGTGAATTTCCGTCAGCATCTTCCCATCACACACTTCCGCTGTCAGGCACAGAGCGAAGCTCCCTCTAAAGCGTCCAATTACACACACCCGGGGCCAGAAAAGCATTGGATCTCACTCCTTACTGTCTCATCACACACTCCCTGGGTCAGACACATGTTGAATCTCCCTCCACGCCGTCCCATCACACACTACCGGTTTCAGACAGCGAGTTTAACTGCCTCCATTTTCCTCATGGAAAACGGTAAAAACACAGAGAGGACGGAGAACATTTTAAGTGGGGAGCGACAGATGGTGACAAGTGCGGTGGACTATCTAGTCAGGTGGAATTAGGCAGCATACATGAGATTTAGGAAGCAAGGATCAGATGGGTCTATTGAGAAATATTTGGTAGCAGGAAAGGAGCTTAGCAAGGAACTGAGGAGAGTACGAAGGGGGCATGAGACGGCGTTGGCGAGAAGGGTAAATGAAAATTCCAAGGAATCCTTGAAATATGTGAAGAACAAAAAGATGAGAGGAGTGAAGATAGGTCCGATTAGAGACAAAGGTGGGAAGATGTGCCTGGAAGCTGTGGAATAGAGCGAGGTCATTAATAATTACTTGTCCACGGGATTCACTAATGTGAGAGAACTTTTTCCGGTGAGGACAGTATGAGTGAGGTTGATGTTCTGGAGCACGTTGATATTAAGTGAGATTAGGCGTTGGCGTTGTTGAAATGATTTGGTGTGGATCATTCCCCGGGGTCTGAAGGAATAGTCCCCAGGCTGCTCCACGAGAAGATGGAAAACATTCCTGATCCTCTGGCTACGACTTTAAGTCCTCGTTGTCAGGATATGTAAATAGCAGGATACATGGAAGTGTGGAGGAGCAGAGGGATCTGGGGGTACATGTCCACAGATCCCGGAAAGCTGCCTCACGGGTAGGTAGTGTAGTTAAGGCAGCCAATGAAGTGTTAGTTTTCATAAGCCGAGGGTCAGAGTTTAAGAGTGCAGCTCTGTGAAACACAGGTTAGCCCACACTTGGAGTACTGTGTCCAGTTCTGCTCGCCTCACTATAGGAAGAATGTGGAAGCAGTGGAACGGATGCACAGGATATTTACCAGGATGCTGCCTGGTTTAGACAGCATCATTATGAGCAGAGATTAAGGGATCTAGTGCTTTACTCTCTGGACAGAAGTAGGATGAGAGGAGACATGTTAGAGGTGAACAAGTTATTAAGAGGGAAAGATAGAATCGATAGCCAGCGCCACTTCCCCAGGACGCCACTGCTCAATACAAGAGGACATGGCTTTAAGGTAAGGGGAGCAAAGTGCAAGGGGATATTAGAGGAAGGTTTTTCCACTCAGACCGTGGAATGCACGGCCTGAGTCAGTGGTGGACAACTAGTCAGGTTTATGGGGAATTTAAGGTGGGATTTTATATGGGAGCAGGGTATAAGTGTCGGCACAACTTTGTGGGCCGAATGGCCAGTACTGTGCTCTATCGTTTTCTGTTCTATGTTCTATACCGTTCAATCAGACACTCCCGGGGTCAGACACGTGGTCAACTCCTTGCACAACGTTGGAGTTACTGCTGCTCTTTTCCACCGGATATCGATTTCTCGCTTCTGAGCTTCTCTACGTCTCTGTATGTACAGGCCGGTCGTGTGGTTTCACTCCCCTTCCTCCCACTGACTGGAAACTCACCATCTGTCCACAGCACTCTTTCCACTCCCCCACCCTCCTCTGTTCTATCTCTGTTCCCACATACACTTATTATCTCTGAGACAGACACACTGTTGGAGTCTACAGGAACGCTGAAAAACTGGTGATTGGTGAGATGGAGAGAGAGGGTGAAGAGGGAGATTCGCTCTGTGTCTGACCCCGGGAGTGTGAAATTGGACGGAGTGGAAGCAACTTTACTCTGTTTTCTAGCGAGTTAGTATGTGCTTGGACTCTATTTTGGGATCCTGACTCTGTGTCTGATCCCGGGAAGGTGTTTTGGGAGAGTGTGTTAGGAACTTCTCTGTATGTCTGACAACAGGATAATTTGATGGAGAGTGAATAAGGAGCTTCACTCTTTCTCTACACGCCGGACCCGGACGGTTCGGAGGGATCTTCACTTTACAACTGACGCCCAGTAAGTGTGATGGACATATGTAAGACGATGCCCATTCTGTGTCTGTCTACCCGCGGATCTAATTGACGCTGAGGAGTTAGCTTCACTGTTTACTGTTGCAATTTCTCAGAGCAGACGATGGGGCAAAGCAACATTGTTCTACCTCTGCTCCAAAGCGTCTTGAAGTAAGTTCAAATGAGGAATTGAGATGTGTGATATATTCACACCAGAGTAACACTCCCTCCTCTCCATCCCATTTCATACTTCGGGGATCAGACACACTGAGAAACTCCCTCCATAACGTTCTGTAACATTCTCCTGGGGTCAGTCACAGTCTGAATTTCCCTCCACACCGTCCCATCACACACTCCACGAGTCAGACCCAGAATCAAGGTCCTTCCACAACGTCCCATCACACACTCCCGGGGTCAGACTTAGGGTGAATCTCCCTTCGCACCGTCCCATCACACACTCCCGGTCAGACACAGAGTGAATCTTCCTCCACACCCTCCCGTCACACTCTCCCGGTGTCAGACACAGAGTGAATCTCCCTCCACGCCGTCCGATCACAAACTCCCGGTGAGTCGCCCTGCACACCGTCTCATTGCACAATCCAGGTGGCAGAAACAGAGTGAATGACTCTCCACTCTCCCCCCTCCCCCCCATCACACACTCCCGGGGTTAGACACGTGGTCATCTCCTTGCACAACGTTGGAGTTACTGCTGCTCACTTCCACCGGATATCGATTTCTCGCTTCTCAGCTTCAATACGTCTCTGTGTGTACAGGCCGGTCGTGTGGTTTAACAACATTTCCTCAGAGTGACTGGAAACTCAACACCCCTTCACAGCCCTCTTTCCACTCCCCCACCCTCCTCTGTTCTATCTGTGTTCTCACACACACTTATTATCCCTGAGACAGACACACTGTTGGAGACTACAGGAACGCTGAAAAACTGGTGATTGGTAAGAGGGAGAGAGGGAGTGAAGAGGGAGATTGGCTCTGTGTCTGACCCCGGGAGAGTGAAAGTGGACGGTGTGAAAGCAACTTTACTCTGTGTCTAAAGCTGTTTGTATGTGCTGGAACTGTGCTTTGAGATTTTGACTCAAATTCTGATCCAGGGAATGTGTTTTGGGAGAGTGTTTCAGGAATTTCTCTTTATGTCTGTCAATAGGACTATTTGATGGGAGGGTGCAGAGGGAGGTTCACTCTATTTCTAAACCGCAAAGTCTATGTGATCGTGTGGTTCGGAGCAATCATCTCTTTACAACTGACGCCGGGAATGTGTGATGGCCCGTTGTGAAAGGATCCCCATTCTGTGTCTGACTGCCGGCGGATGTAATGGACGCTGTAGAGAGAGTCCTATTTTCCAGAAAAGCCGATGGGACGAGGCAGCAATGTTCTAACTCTCTTTCAAAGCGTCTTGAAATACATTCAAAAAAGGAAGAGGTATGTGTACAGAACTTACGTACATACCAGACTGAAGCTCCCTCCACTACATCCTATTTCATACTTCGGGTGTAAGACACACAGAACAGCTCCCTCCACATCGCCCCATCATACAGTCCCGGTTTCAGACGCAGAGTGGATCTCCCTCCACACCGTTCAGTCACACACTCCCGGGGTCAGACCCAGAGTGAATCTCCCTCCACACCGTCCCATCACACAATCCCGCGATCAGACACATGGCGAAACGCCCTTCGCACAGTCCCATCACACACTCAGACATAGAGTGAAGCTCCCTGTAAACCGTCCCATCACAAACTGCCTTGTGACAGACACATGGTGAAGCTCCCTTCCCAGAGTCTCATCACACACTCCCAATGTTAGACGCATATTGGTGCTCTCTCCACACCGTCCCAGCACACATTCTTGGTGTCAGTCACATGGCGAATCTCCATCCACACCGTCCCATCTGACAAGCCCGGTGTCAGACACAGAGTGAATCTTCCTCCAAAGCGTCCCATTACACACTCCCGTAGTCACACAAACATTGTTCATCTCTCCTTTCTGTCTTATCAAATATTCCCGGTGTCAGAAACACAGTGAATCGCCCTCCACGCCGTCCCATTATACACTATCGGTTTCAGACAGCGAGTTTAACTGCCTCCATTTGCCTCATGGGAAACAGTAAAAAAAAAACAGTGAGGACAGAGAACATTTTTAAGTAGGAATGTCAGATTATGAGGCTTTAAATCTAGAACGTGCGTGTGTGCCTTGTGATGATGTTTCTGCTGGGAAATGTCCTATGGACATTTGTTCGATGTTTAGGGTTCTTTTGCGGGATATTAGGGTTAAATGTGTTCCAGTGAGAAAGATAATGTATGGTAGGGTGAAGGCACGATGGTGGCAAGTGCGGTGGAGAATCTAGTCAGGTGGAAGTAGGCAGCGTACATGAGATTTAGGAAGCAGGGATCAGATGGGTCTATTGAGGAACATTGGGTAGCAGGAAAGGAGCTTAGGAAGGAACCGAGTAGAGCACGAAGGGGGCATAAGATGGAGTTGGCGAGAAGGGTAAAGCAAAACGCCACGGAATTCTTGAACAAAAAGATGAGAGGTGTGAAGATCGGTCCGATTGGAGACAAAGGTGGGAAGATGTGCCTGGAGGCTGTGGAATAGAGCGAGGTCATCAATAATTACTTGTCTACGGTATTCACTAATGTGAGGGAACTTTTTCCGCTAAGGACAATATGAGTGAGGTTGATGTTCTGGAGCACGTTGACATTAAGGGAGAGTAGGCGCTGGTGTTGTTAAAATAATTTAGGGTGGATAATTCCCCGGGGCCTGAAGGAACAGTCCCCACGCTGCTCCATGAGACGATGGAAAACATTCGTGAGCCTCTGGCTACGATCTTTCTGTCCTCGTTGTCCACGGGAATGGTACCGCAAGATTGCAGGGAGGCGCATATTGTCCCCTTCTTCAAATAGGTTAGTAGGGATAGTCCGGGTAATTAAAGACCAGTGACCTTACGTCTGTGGTGGGAAAGCTGTTGGAGAAGATTCTTACAGATAGGATCTATGGGCATTTAGAGAATCATGCTCTGATCGGGGACAGTTAGCATTGCTTTGCTAAGGGCAGGTCGTGTCTAAGAATAGACAATAGACAATAGGTGCGGAAGTAGACCATTCGACCCTTCGATCCTGCACCGCCATTTTGAGATCATGGCTGATCATCTACTATCAATACCCGGTTCCTGCCTTGTCCCCATAACCCATGATTCCCCTATCCATAAGATACCTCTCTAGCTCCTTCTTGAAAGCATACAGAGAATTGGCCTCCACTGCCTTTCGAGGCAATGCATTCAAGACCCCCACAACTCTCTGGGAGAAGAAGTTTTTCCTTAACTCTGACCTAAATGACCGACCCCTTATCCATGCCCTCTGCTACTGGATTCTCCCAGCATCTGGAAGATATTTCCTGCCTCTATCTTGCCCAATCCCTTAATAATCTTATATGTTGCAATCAGATACCCTCTCCATCTCCTTAATACCAGCGTGCACAAGCCCAGTCTCTCAAAGCTCTCTGCATAAGACAGTTCTGTCATCCCAGGAATTAACGTTGTAAATCTACGCTGCACTTCCTCTACAGCCAGGATGTCCTTGCTTAACGCTGGAGACCAAAATTGTACACAATACTCCAGGTGTGGACTCACCAGGGCCCTGTACAAATGCAAGAGGAATTCCTTGCTCTTGTACTCAATTCCCTTTGTAATAAAGGCCAAAATTCCATTAGCCTTCTTCACTGCCTGCTGCACTTACTCATTCACCTTCAGTGACTGATGAACAAGGACTCCGAGATCTGTTTGTAATACTCCCTTACCTAACTTTACACCGTTCAAAGAAGGCTGATAGAGTTCTTTAAGGAAGTGACCAGGCATTTCGATAAGGGCAGTGCAGTGGATGCAAAATGTACATGAATATTTGTAAGGCATTTTACAAGGTTCTACACGATAGGCTTATTCAGATTGTCAGAAGGCATGCGGTCAAGGGAGGTTTGTCAAGGTAGATTCTGAATTGGCTTGGCTGCAGAAAGCAGTGTGTTGAGGAGCATGTGTACATTCGGATTGGAAGGCTGTGACGAGTGGTGTCCCGCAGGGATCGGTTCTGGGACCTCTACATTGCGTGATTTTATTAACGACATAATGTTGGGGTAGAAGGGCTGGTTGGCAAATTTGCAGATGACAAAAAGGTTGGTGGTGTTGCGGCCAGTGTAGAAAAATCTCGAAGATTGCAGAGAGCCATTGATAGGATGCTGAACTGGGCTGAGAAGTGGCAAATAGAATTCAACCCGGAGAAGAGTGGGGTAGTACACTTTGGAAGAACATACTCCAATGCAGAGTAGGAAGTAAATGGCAGGATACATGGAAGTGTGGAGGACCAGAGGGATCTCGGTGATCTGTCCACAGATCCCTGAAAGATGCCACACGGGTAGATAGTGTAGTTAAGGCAGCCAATGAAGTGTTAGTTTTCATAAGCCGAGGGTCACAGTTTAAGAGTCGCGGCTTATTGATGCAGCTCTGTAAAACACAGGTTAGTCCACACTTGGAATACTGTGTCCAGTTCTGCTGGCCTCACTATAGGAAGGATGTTGAATCAGTGCAAAGGGTGCAGAGGAGATTTACCAGGATGCTGCCTGGTTTAGAGAGTATGCTTTATGAGCAGAGATTAAGGGAGCTAGGTCTTTACTCTTTGGACTGAAGTAGGATGAGAGGAGACATGTTAGAGGTGTACAATATATTAATAGGAAAAGATAGAGTGGACAGCCAGCGCCTCTTCCCCAGGACACCACTGCTCAAAACAGGAGGCCATGGCTTTATGGTCAGTGGAGCAAAGTTCAAGGGGATATTAGAGGAAGGCTTTTTACTCAGAGAGTGGTGGGTGCGTGGAATGCACTGCCTGAGTCAGTGGTGGACAACTAGACAGTTTTATGGGGTATTTAATGTGGGGTTTTATATGGGAGCAGGGTATAAGGGTCGGCACAACATTGTAGGCCGAAGGGCCAGTACTGTGCTGTATCGTTTCCTGTTATATGTTCTATACCCGTTCAATCACACACTCCTGGGGTCAGTCACATGGTCAACTCCTTGCACAGCGTTGGAGTTACTGCTGCTCTTTTCCACCGGATATCGATTTCTCGCCTCTGAGCTTCTCTACGTCTCTGTGTGTACAGGCCGGTCGTGTTGTTTCACACCCTTTCCTGCCAGTGACTGGAAACTCACCACCTGTACACAGCACTTTTTCCACTCCCCCACTCTCCTCTGTTCTATCTCTGGACTCACATACACTTATTATCTCTAAGACAGACACACTGTTGGAGACTACAGGAACACTGAAAATCTGGTGATCGGTGAGAGGGAGAGAGGGAGTGAAGAGGGAGTTTCACTCTGTGTCTGACACCGGGACTGTGAAATTGGACGATGTGGAAGCAACTTTACTCTGTTTTCTATCGCAGTCAGTATGTGCTGGGACTGTGTTTTGGGATCTTGACTCTGTGTCTGATCCCGGGAAGGTGTTTTGGGAGAGTGTGTTAGGAACTTCTCTGTATGTCTGACAACAGGATAATTTGATGGAGAGTGCATAAGGAGCTTCACTCTTTCTCTACTCGCCGGACCCGGACGGTTAGGAGGGATCTTCACTTTACACCTGTCGCCTAGAAAGTGTGATGGGCATATGTAAGACGATGCCCATTCTGTGTCTGTCTACCCGCCGATCTAATTGACGCTGAGGAGACAGCTTCACTGTTTATTGTTCCTATTTTTCAGAGCAGACGATGGGGCGAAGGAGCTTTGTTCTGACTCTGCTGTGTCAGAGTGGTTTCACGTCATTTTCTCCCAGTGACTGCAAACTCACCACCTTTCCACAGCTCTCTTTCCACACCCCCTCCCTCCTTTGTTCTATCTCTAGGCTCACATACACTTATTATCTCTGAGTCACATACACTGTTGGAGACGACAGGAACGCTGAAAAACTGGTGATTGGTGGGAGGGAGAGAGGAAGTGAAGAGAGAGATTCACTCTGTGGCTGACCCCGGGAGTGCGTGGTGGGACGGTGTGGAGGGAGATTCAATCTGTATCTGACCCCGGGAGTGTGTGATGGGACGGTGTGGAGGGAGATTCACTCTGTGTCTGACCCCGGGAGTGAGTGATGGGACGGTGCGGAGGGATATTCACTCCGAGTCTGACCACGGAGGTGTGTGATGGGACGGTGTGGAGGGAGATACACTCTGTGTCTGACCCCGGGAATGTGTTTTGGGAGACTGTGTTGGAAACTTCTGTCTGTCTGCCAACAGGACTATTTGATGAAAGAGTGGAGAGGGAACTACACTTTCTCTCTAAACCGCCGATTGTGTGTGACTTTGCAACTGAAGCCGTGAAAGTGTGATGGGCCGGTAGGAACGATTCCCTTTTCTCTGTCTGCCTACCGGCGAATGTAAGGAACGGTGTGCGGGGAGATTCACTGTTCATTGGTGCTATTTTCCAGAGCAGACGATTGGGGGCAGCAGCATTGTTTTAACTCTGTTTGACAGCGTTTTGAATTAAATTCAAAAGTGGAAAAGATATGTGTGATAAATACAAACCAGAATGATGCCCCCTCTATACTCTCCAATTACACATTCCCGGGGTCATACACAGGGTGTAACTCCCTCCATACTGTCCTATAACACTCTCCCGGTGTCAGGCACATGGTGGATCCCCCTCCCCACCGCCCAATCACAAAGTCCTGGTGTCAGACATATGGTGAATCACTTTCCACACAGCCCCATTACACACTCCCGGGACTCGACAGAGAATATAGTCCCCGCACATTTTCAAAATACACTCTCCTGGGGTGAGACACAGAGCGAATCTCCCTCTACGCCGTTACATCACACACTCTCATGTTCAGACAGAGTTTAACTCCCTCCATTTGCCTCACTGAAAAGGATAGAATCAGAGGGTGGTACCGGAAGACTGGAGGGAGGAGAATGCTGTCCTCTTCTTCAAAAGGTTAGTAGGAATTGTCTGGATAATTATAAATCAGTGAGTCTGACGTCTGTGGTGGGAAAGTTGTTGGAAAGGATTCTTAGGGAAAGAGTCTATGGGCATTTAGAGAAACATGCTCTGATCAGGGACAGTCAGCATGGCTTTGGGAAAGGCAGGTCGTGTCTAACCATCCTGATAGAGTTCTTTGAGGAGGTGACCAGGCATATATATGAGGTTAGTGCAGTGGATCTATTTCTACACGTATGTTTGTAAGGAATTTGACAAGGTTCCAATATGTAGGCATATTCAGAGAGTCAGAAGGCATGGGAACCAGGGATGTTTGGCCAGGTGGATTCAGAATTGGGTTGCCTGAAGAAGGCAGAGGGTCGGGGGGAGGGGGGTACATTCAGATTGGGTTGTGACTAGTGTTGTCCCACAAGGATCGGTTCTGGAACCCCTACTTTTCGTGGGGGTAGAAGGATTGGTTGTCAAGTTTGCAGATGACGCAAAGGTTGGTGATGTTGTAGATAGTGCAGAGGATTGCCGAAGATTGCAGAGAGACATTGATAGGATGCAGAAGTGGGCTGAGAAGTGGCAGATGGAGTTCAACCCGGAGAAGTGTGAGGTGGTACACTTTGGATGGACAAACTCCAAGGCAGAGTAGAAAGTAAATGACAGGATACTTGGTAGTGTGGAGGAGCAGAGGGATCTGGGAGTACATGTCCACAGATCCCTGAAAGTCGCCTGATAGTTTAGTCTCGGCTTATTGATGCAGCTCTGTAAAACACAGGTTAGCCGAGCTGGGGCTTTACTATCTGGAGAGAAGGAGGATGAGAGGAGACATGAGAGAGATGTACAAGATATTAAGAGGAATAGACGGAGTGTACATCCAGCGCCTCTTCCCCAGGACACCACTGCACAATACAAGAGGAAATGGCTTTAATGTAAGGGGGGCAGAGTTCAAAGGAGAGATTAGCAGAATGACTGTTACTTAGGGAGTGGTTGGTGCGTGGAACGCACTGCCTGATTCTGTGTTTGAGGCACATACACTAGTGAAAATTAAGAGACTACTACACAGGCATATGAGGGAATTTACGTTGAGGCTTTATATGGGTCGGCAAAACATTGTGGGCCGAAGGGCCAGAAATGTGCTGCATCGTTTTCTGTTCTATGTTCTGTACCGTCCCATCACACACTCCCGGGGTCAGACACGTGGTCAACTCCTTGCACAACGTTGGTGTTACTGCTGCACATTTCCACCGGATATCGATTTCTCGCTTCTGAGCTTCTCTACGTCTCTCTGTGAACAGGCCGGTCGTGTGATTTCACACCATTTCCACCCAGTGACTGGAAACTCACCACCCCTCCACAGCCATCTTTCCACTCCCCCACCCTCCTCTGTTCCACTTCTGGTCTCTCAGACACACTTATAATCTCTGAGACAGACTCTGTGTTGGAGACTACAGGAACGCTGAAAAACTGGGAGTGAAGAGGGAGATTCGATCTGTTTCTGAATCCGTTAATGTGTTATAGGACTGTGAGGCGGCATATTAGCTCTGTTTGTGACCCTGGGACTGTGCAATGGGACGGTATGGAAGGAGCTGCACTTATGTCTGATCCCGGGAGTGTTTGTTCGGCCGATGCCGAGGCGCTCGCTCTCTCTCTCTCTCTCTCTCTCTCTCTCTCTCTCTCTCTCTCTCTCTCTCTCTCTCTCTCTCTCTCACACACACACACACACACACACACACATACGCACACACAGACACACACACACACTCACTCACACACACACATCCAGACACACACACACACACACACACACACATCCAGACACACACACCAACCGCTACAGCACATCGCCTCCCGCACTATCACCCCTTTATCCAATACCCTCACCCCCATTTCAAAAGCCCCCATTTCCTTTCACTTCCCCCCTTGGTTTCAGTGAAGGATGTTAGATAGAAAGGCAGAGGAGAGAGAGGGAGTGGAGGAAAAAGCAGAGAGCTGGAGAGAGGGGCGAAATTGAATCTCTCCAACAATCCTCCCTTTCTATTTCTACCCCTCTCTCTCCATTCCCTCCCAGTTTTTGCCCTCCCCTTCTTTCAGTGATACCCTTTTCTAACCCCTGTAATTCACGATTCTCTTTCCGCCAAACCGTAACCTTCCCCTCGCTCTCCCTCCCTCTGTTTCTCTCCACTTGCACTACTCTTCTCCCCGCGCCACTCTAATCGCTACAGACTACCCCCTCTCACACCCTCAATCTCCCTCGTCCCCAGCGCTTCCTCTCTCTTCTGTCGGCTCCTCTCCTCTTCGGCTGCTCATCCGGTGTTTGCTGGTCTCGTTCTGATCCACTTGTCAACACAGGCTTCCTCTGACAACGGTTGCTTCCCCTCGCTGAGCTCAGAGACGCAGAGAGCCATCGACAGGATGGCCAAGAGCGAGACCTACATGAAAAAGCAGCTCGTAAAACCGGACTCACTCTCTCCATCGGGAGGTGAGTGGGGCAGAGATGGAGTGAGGGAGTTTCAGTCTCTTTCTAACCCGGGGAGTTTGTAATGGCGGGAGTAGAGGGAGCTTCACTCTGTGCCTGACTCCGGTAGTGTGTGATGGGACGGAGTGGAGGGAGCGTCACTCCTTTTCTGATCACGGGACTGTATAATATAAACCATATAACAACCATATAACAATTACAGCACGGAAACAGGCCGTCTCGGCCCTTCCAGTCCGTGCCGAACGCTTACTCTCACATAGTCCCACTGGCCCGCACGCAGCACATAAACCTCCATTTCTTTCATATCCATATGCCTATCCAATTTCACTTTAAATGACAATACCGAACCTGCCTCTAACACTTCTACTGGAAGCTTGTTCCACACAGCTACCACTCTCGGAGTAAAGAAATTTCCCCTCGTGTTACCTCTAAACTTTTGCCCCCTAACTCTCAACTCATGTCCTCTTGTTTGAATCTCCACTACTCTCAATGGAAAAAAGCCTATCCACGTCAACTCGATCTATCCCCCTCATAACTTTATATACCTCTGTCAAGTCCCCCCCCCCTCAAACTTGTACGCTCCAAAGCGCAATCTGTCCCCCATTATGGTACAGAGTGAAGGAAGATTTAACTCTGTGTCTGACCCCGGGAGTGTGTGATGTGACGGTGTGGAGGGAGCTTCACTCTGTGTCTGACCCCGGGAGTGTGTGATGGGACGATGTGGAGTGAGATTCACTCTGTGTCTGACCCCGGATGTGTTTGATGGGACGGTTTAGAGGGAGCCTCACGCTGTTTCTGACTCTCACTGTTCTGTCCCCAGCTAAACCTGATGTATCGTATGTGGAACTTCATTTCAAATCCCTCTCTGTTCCCCGGGTCCGGACGAATGGAGGTCAGTTTCACTTTACTGGTTTGACTCTGATCAGCTGATGTGAATCTTCCTGTCGAGAAATCTCATCCCAAGCGCAGTTGACCCTGATTGTTCCCTGTTAGACAATAGGTCAGGAGCAATGCGTGCGAGACTGGATGAGAGACGTGCTCTATGGGAGGGTGTCTGAGGAGGGAGCGCTCTGGGAAGGGTCGGGGTGGAGGCAGAGCAACAGGCGGGTTGTATAGAGGGAGGGCTGTAAAAATGGAATGAGAGACGGGCTCTATGGGAGGGTCGGTGAGGAAGGAGCGCTGTGGGAAGGGTCGGGGTGGAGGCAGAGCAACAGGCGGGGTTGTATAGAGGGAGGGCTGTAAAAATGGAATGAGAGACGGGCTCTATGGGAGGGTCGGTGAGGAAGGAGCGCTCTGGGAAGGGTCGGGGCGGAGGCAGAGCCACAGGCGGGGTGGTACAGTGGGAGGGCTGTGGAAAGGAATGAGGAGTTTCTCTGGGTGGGGTCGGTGCAGAAAATCCCATGAATTTTTTTGTGTGGTGAGCGTACCGTGAGAGGGGTTTAAACTGGGGGCACTGAGGGGAGCTGTGTGATGGGGCGGGTGCGGGAGCAGGGAGTGCTGTGGCATGGCCGGTGAGCAGGAGACACCTTGGGAAGAGTGGCGAGGAGGGAGGAGAGTGACAAGGGTCAGTAAGAAACGATAACTTTATAAAATGTGTATAACACTGACCCCGTTCTAAACCAACTCTCTCAACACTCTTTCTCCTCTCTCTCCCCTGCCTCCCTCTTTCTTCCCCTATCTCTCACACACTGATTCTCTCCCATCCTCTTTTCTTCCTCCACTATTTCCTTTCCCTACCGCACCCTCTCACGCTTTCCCCCCTTTCCCAACACTTCTCTCTGTCTTTTGCACATCTCTGCCCTTCTACGACTCCTGCTCTCTCCGTTGACATTCCCCTCTATCTACTTACCTTTCCCCATTCTCCCCTTTCCCACACTCTCTGCTCCCTCTCTTTCACATTCCCCCGATTACCCCTCTCTCCCTCTCGCTTACTCCTCTCTCTCCTCTGCTGTCTCTTCTCTATTTCCCTAATTCTCTACCGCTGTCTCATTCTCTCCCTGACCGGCCTGTCCGACTTTCTCTCCCAGATGGTCCGATCTCCACCTACTCAGAGATGAACTTTCGAAGAGACGATCCCCTCATCGATGAGGAAGAGGGTGCTCACATCACCTCGGGACCCGGACGGATGCCAACTACTATACAAACAGGTCAGTGTTCACAATAGTGACGCCATTCTGGAAGCGTCAGGTGTCATTTGCCCAAGTGTTTCAAATTTTAATTCATCTGCCTCGACCACTTCTCTGCGAGCTCGTTCCACCTCCTGTCTGTGATGTGTATAAATCATCTGGTTGAAACTGTAGATGGATGTGTTTGTGAGTTGCACATGATGTGAAGATGGGTACTCTTGTGGATCATGTTGAAAACTGCCAAATTGAAAAGTTCAATGCGATAGTAGATCAGTCACAGATCCGGCTGGAGAATGTAAGAGTTTAGCCCGTCATGTATCCGATTTGTGGAAAAAGAACAGAAAGTGGGCAGACAATAATACAACTGTGAAAAAATAATAAACTCTGAATCCAGACGGCCGATTCCCCGTATCATAATCTTCTGGATAAGCTTCCCCTGAGGGACCCAGTCAAGCTCCCAAATGAAGTTGACGGAGACAACACCCAGAACTCCAACTTAATCAATCGCGTAGGAGAGAGTAAAACACCTCAGGAATCAGTCAGACACTTCTCAGCCTTTGTCGAGTCAAGGAATTTGGACTCTCAGCGGTTACGGCTGAAAGTAACTGATGATGTCAGTGACTTGGATTAAATCTCATGGACCTGATAGAATGCAGCCTCGGGTTCTGAAGGAAGTAGGCGGAGAGATTGCCGAGGCTTCAACAATGATCTTTCAGGAATCGATAGAGTATTTGGATTTTCAGAAGGCCTTTGACAATATACCGCACATGAGGCTGCTTAGGAAGATGAGAGCCCGTAAAATTACAGGGAAGTTTCTAGCACGGGGGGAGCATTGGTCGATTGGTAGAAAAGAGAGGGTAGGAATGAAGGGATCCTATTTTGGCTGCCTGCCGGTTAGTGGAGTGGAGTTCCACAGGGGTCGGTGTTGGGACCGCTGATTTCGACAATGTCTTTCAAAGACTTGTGCAGAATTTGCAAAGATAGGTGGAGGAGCGGGAAGTGTTGAGGAAACAGAGGGCTTACAGAGGGACGCAGATAGTTTAGGGGAATGGGCAAAGAAGAGGCAAATGAGACACAATTTTGGAAAGTGTATGGTCGTGCACTTTGGCAGATGAAATAAACAAGCAGACTATTATGAAGATGGTGAGAGAATTCAAAATGAAGAGTTGCAAAAGCATTTGGGAGTGGTTTTGCAAGAGACCCTAAAGGTTAACCCCCAAATTCAGTTGGTGGTGAAGAAAGCGAATGAAATGTTGACATTCAGGTAGAGAATATAAGAGCAGGGATGTGATGTTGAGGCACCAAAAGACACCGTGAGACCACACTGAGAGTATTGTGTGCAGCTTTGGGCTTCTCATAAATACTGACATTGGAAAGGGTTCAGAGAAGATTCAGGAAAATACCTCCAGGAATGAGAGGGTCGCTGTATGAGGAACATCCGGCAGCTCTAGAGCTATATTCCTTGGAGATCAGGAGAATGACGGGGCCTCTCATAGAAACTTACCGAATCTTCAAAGCCTGGAGAGATTAGATATGGAAATGTTATTTCCAATGGTAAGCGATTCTAGGGCAAGTGTCCACGACTTTCCGATTGAACGACGTCCTTTTAGAACTGAGATGCGGAGAAATTACTTTATTCAGAGGTTGTTAAATCGGTGAAATTTTTTGACACGAGCGGCTGTGAAAGCCAAATTATTTGGTGCATTTAACGCTGAGAGAGATAGGCTCTTGATTAGCCCGGGCATTAAAGGGTATCGGCAGTAGGCACGGGAGTGGGGATGACTGGAAGAATTACATTTGCCCATGATTGAATGGCGGGGCAGACTCGATGGCCCAAATGTCCTCCTTCTGCTATTGTATCTTATAGTCTCATGGTCTTGTGGTGTCTCCACAGCTGCTCATGGACAACAATCGAAAGTGAAGATCGGCAATAGACCGTACCGTCTGATCTGTCTACTCTGCCTAGTTACGTCCGCCCTCATCGTGACAGTGGCTGGTCTCTTGATCCACAGTGAGTGGAACGGTGTCCCGGTGGAGTCAGGCCATAAGTAAAGGGAGAGGAATGAATTGTTATTGTAAAACACCACAGTGACACCGACACGCCCCTTACCGTAACACCGATTAAAAACCCATCACCACAACACTGACACACCCCAAACCGAGATAAAGACACGGCCTTTACCGGAACACAATCAAGACTCGTCCTGACACCGACACGCCATTCACTCTACCATGAACAGCACTGTCACGGTCACGACCTTCAACGAGACACAAGAACACTCCTGACCGCGACACTGGCACGAACATCGCCGTGACACACACATGTCAGTCACACTGACCGCAACGCTCCCCTCACTGTAACATAGATATGCCTCTGACGGTATTCCTGATAAACTGCTCAAGGCGACACCGAAACACACCTCACAGTGACAGCGACACGCCCTTCACCGTGACACTGAGGTACCGTACACCGTGACACCTTCACGCTCCTCAATGTGATCCGCTCCGCCCCGCACCGTGACAAAGACTCAGAAGTCACTGTAATACCCCTTACCGAGACAGTATCACCCCTCAACATAACACCGATGTACCACTCATTGAGGCACTTACCCACACCTCACCCTGACACAGGCAAACCCATGAACTGATACCGACAGCTGAATCCACAATGACACCGGCATAGTACTCTCCGTGACACCGTCGGACAGCTCAGCGTGACACTCTCACACACACCATGGCCATGACATGTCACTCACCGTGAAACAGATATACCCCGCTCTGTGAGACCAGCACACCCCACACCATGACACAGATACTCCACCAACCGTGATCCCACCAACCCCTCACCATTACATTTCCCTCGCCTTGACATCGAGATACACTTCATTCCGATCCGGCACACCTCCCGCCGGGGCACAGAAACCTCTATCATAGTGAGACCGAAACGTCCCTCACAGAAACCGGACATGCCCCGCACGATACTGTCGTAGACCCCCATTGTAACAACAACAGAACCGTCACCGGGACATTGATAATTCCTCAGCGAGACACAGCGTGACACAGCTCAACGTGGCGCCGACGCCTCTCACTGTGCCACAAGAACATCCTTCACTGTTCCACGCTTCACCGTGACACTGACACAACACTCTCTGTGACCCGTTCGTTAGCGTGACACTGACTCACTTGTCACAGCAAACGCTAAACATCCTTCAATATGTTTCTCAGTATCACAGATACGTAAGCCTAAAGTCAGCTCCGACCGAAAATTACCATGAGTTAAACTCCTCCCTTCAATCCAAGCTTTCCTCGCTCAACTCTAATCTGTCTTTTCTTAAAGGAATGCACAGCGATCTCCGTCACCAGTTCACTGAGATGGAAACGAAGTACAGATCTATCAACGAAACCAAGGCTCAAATCTGTGAATTTTTGACCAGCAGAAAAGGTGAGGCATCATCCCCCTCTTTAACCCGCTCCCCATCACAGGGCAGGCATGGAGAGAGGAAGCGTCACTTTGTGCGTGGAATCTGGAGCGTGTAAAGAGATAGTATGGAGGATGATTCACTCTGTGTCTGACCACAGGAGTGTGTGATAGGACGGTGTGGAGGGATATTCACTCTGTGTCTGACCCTGGGAGTGTGTGATGGGACGGTGCGGAGGGAGATTCACTTTGTGTCTGACCCCTGGAGTGTATGATGGGACGGTGTGGAGGGAGCTTCACTCTGAGTCTGACCCCGGGAGTGTGAGATGGGACGGTGTGGAGGGAGATTCACTCTGTGTCTGACCCCGGGAGTGTGTGATGGGACGGTGTGGAGGGAGCTTCACTCTGTGTCTGACCCCGGGAGTGTGTGATGGGACGGTGAGGAGGGAGATTCACTCTGTGTCTGACACCGGGTGTGTGTGATGGGACGGTGTGGAGGGAGATTCACTCTCTGTCTGACCCCTTGAGTGTGTGATGGGACGGTGTGGAGGGAGATTCACTCTGTGTCTGACCCCGGGAGTGTGTGATGAGACGGTGTGGAGGGAGTAACACCCAGAATCTGACTCCGGAAGTGTGACAGGACGTTGTGCAAGAAGCCTCACTCCACATCTGACCGCTGGAATGAGTGATGAGGACATGGAGTTAGTGAATGGTGTCATGGGAAACGGAGAAAGAGCTTCACTCCATGTCTTTCTCCGGTTGTCAGGAATCGGTTGCTACTGAAAGAGCTACACTGTGTCTGATTCCTGGAGTATGCGAATGGACACTGTGACAGCTGCTGAACTCTGTGTCGCACTCTGGGAATGTGTGAAGGCACGTTGTGGAGGGAGCTTCACTCTGTGTCTGGCTGCAAGATCGTGTGATTTGACAGTAACCAGCGTGCGGTCTAAACCTGTGTGTGTGTGTGTGTGTGTGTGTGTGTGTGTGTGTGTGTGTGTGTGTGTGTGTGTGTGTGTGTGTGTGTGTGTGTGTGTGTGTGTGTGTGTGTGTGTGTGTGAGAGAGAGAGAGAGAGAGTGTGTGTGTGTGTGTGTGTGTTTGTGCGTGAGTGTGTGTGTGTGTGTGTGAGAGAGAGAGAGAGAGGGAGAAAGAGATTCACTCTGTGTCTGACCCCGGGAGAGTGCAGAGTGTGGGGGAAACTTCACTCTGCACGCTGGTTCCGACCCAGAGGCTGTGTGACAAGGAACAGTCGAGTGGACTCCAGTCCACTTCAGGGGTCTCTGATGGGACGGTGTGGAGGGAGCGGAGCTCTGTTTCTGACACACTGAGTGTGTGATGGGATAATGTGTCGCGAGGATCAATCTGTGTCCTTCTCCGTGAGTGTATCAGGGGAGTGTACAGATAGCCTCAATCTGTGCCTGATTGGAGAGTCTATGATGGATGATGTGGTGGGAACTTCACTCTGTTCCTGAACTTGAGAATCTGTGATGGGCCGTTGTGCAGGAAACTTCATTCTGTGTCCTTCTCCAGGTGTGTGCGATAGGAAAGTGTGGAATGAGATTCACTCTGTACCTTGAATCCGTGAGTGTGTGACGGATGGTTTGGAGGGAAGGTCACTGTGCCTGATCCTTGGTTATGTGCGATTGGACGGTGTGGGGAGAGATTCACTTTGTTCCTTTCTCCTAATTTCCAGAGCAAACCTGTTCCAAGGACTTTGTCACAAATATTGACCGGCGTTATTACGTATCCAAATTTGCAACATCTTTCCGCAAAGCGATGCAAGAATGTTCAAAGCGTGAATCAATTCTTCTCGAAATCAGTTCGAGGGATGAAGCGGTATGTGCCACAGCACGGGAAGATCCCACAGTAACACAGGAATCATCACACACCCTCCGACACACAGTGAATCTCCCTTCACACCATCCCATCACACACTCCCGGGGTCAGACACAGAGTGAATCTCCCTCCACACCGTCCCATCACACTCTCCAGGGTCAGACAGAGAGTGAATCTCCCTCCACACCGTCCCATCACACACTCCCGGGGTCAGAGACAGAGTGAATCTCACTCCACACCGTCCCATCACACACTCCCGAGTCAGACACAGAGAGAATATCCCTCCACACCGTCGCATCACACACTCCCGCGGTGGGACACAGAGTGAATCTCCCTTCACACCGTCCCATCACACACTCCCGGGCTCAGACACAGAGTGAATATCCCTCCACACCGTCCCATCACACACTCCCGCGTTCAGACACAGAGTGAATCTCCATCCACACCGTCCCATCACACACTCCCGGGGTCAGACACAGAGTGAATATCCCTCCAGAGCGTCGCATCACACACTCCTGGGGTCAGACACAGAGTGAATCTCCCTTCATACCGTCCCAACACACACTCCCGGGATCAGAGACAGAGTGAATATCTCTCCACACCGTCCGATCACACACTCCCGCTGTCAGACACAGAGTGAATCTTCCTTCACACCGTCCCATCACACACAAACGGGGTCAGACACAGAGTGAATCTCCCTCCACACCATCTCATCACACGCTCCCGGTGTCAGACACAGTGTGAATCCCCCTCCACACCATCTCATCACACACTCCCGGGTTCAGACACAGAGTAAAGCTACCTCCACACCTCCCTATCACACACTCCCGGGGTCAGACACAGAGTGAATCTCCATCCACACCGTCCCATCACACACTCCCGGGGTCAGACACAGAGTGAATATCCCTCCACACCGTCCCATCACACACTCCTGTGGTCAGACACAGAGTGAATATCCCTCCACACCGTCCCATCACACACTCCCGGGGTCAGACACAGAGTGAATCGCACTCCACACCTCCCCATCACACACTCCCGCGGTCAGACACAGAGTGACGCTACCTCCACACCGTCCTATCACACACTCTCGTAAACATTTTTCGATTCTCGGCATTAATCAAAGTAATTTAATTTTACAGAATTTTGTTATCTGCTCTCTTATCCGCCGAAACGTTACTTACTGGATTAGACAATGCGAGACCGGGTGAGATTTGGACTGATCTGTGGAGTGGGATTTGGGGAAAGACACTGGCTTAAGGGGAGAAAATGGGATTTGTTTACGGACTGAAGTAGTTTTGTGAGAAGGGGGTGGGGTACTGGAGTTTGTTGTCGGGAGAGGATGATACAAGGTGAATATTTTAGGGAGCGATACGTGTCTGTCGCGGGACAGGACAGTGAAATATTTTGACGATAGTCAGTGGGCTCCGGGGTTTATTTTGGTGACTGAAGCAGGGCCGTGGGGATTGGGAGATGCAGTGGAATTAGTTTGGAGTCTGACACAGATCTGTGGGGAGCAGAAGGCAGCGTCGGATTGGTTTGGCGACAGGCCTTACTCTGTGATAGAGAGTTATGCAGCAGGATCAGTTTGGGGTCTGACACTGATCTGGGGGGAGAGAGTGGGACAACTGGATTAGTTTGGAGACCGACAAGCCGATGTAGGTGAAGAGTCGGTCAGGGTGTCCAGATTGCCGACTGAAGCAGGGCTGAGGGAACGGTGAGAGGCAATCGGATTAACCTGCAGACGGGCATAAACTGTCGGGAGGGATAGGAGCCGTGTGATGGATTTGGGTGACCGACAGAGGGTTGGAGGATCTGATTGTGCCGATGGGATTAATTCCGGAACGGCGTATGCCTGCGGGGTGCAGGGTGTTTCGGATATTTGGATTTGTTTGGTGACTGAAATAGATCTGACGGGATCAATGGGTGTGTTCGATTCGCTTTGGGACTGCCACAGGACTGTGGAGACCGCGGGACGATGGGCCGGAGGCTGTGGGGGAGGTGGTTTGTTGGATTAATTTGGTGACTGACACAGAGCAGTAGGGAGTCATTGGGACACTGGAATTATTTTGGGAACGACACAGGGCTGTGGTGATTGCCCGGATTTAATGGGATTAGTTTGGCGACGGGCTCGTGTTCCGCCGGATCTGTTTCGTCTCTGTTCACATTTTTTAACCATTTATTGATAGGGATGATGCCACTGGTCTACTGTACAATGTGTCCTCCGGAAGGGCCTCCTGCAGTGCATGCACATCGAGTGGAGGGAGTGGCAATTGCCTTAATGATAATCACCGTTTCATCTGCGAGTATTCTGCCCCCTGCTGGCCGGATATTCCTGAAAAGATCCAGCTTCTCTGTCAACAGCCCGGAGAGCCGACTTGAATCAAATGATTACCCTGTCTTTCCCTTCCTTATCTCTCCTCCACTCTCACTCAGCCCATCCACTCAAAATCCTCCCTGCAGTCTCTGACCCTACCTGTTACTCTATTCTCCTGTTTTTGCAACCCATTTCTCCCCACCACACATGGAAAACCCCGATCTCCATCTATCCCCTTCTTTCTAGCCACCCCTCCCCCATCCCGCTCTTCCTCACTCCTTCTAACGTTCTGTCTACCCCCTTTCCTCATCCTACTTCCTCGATCTTTCTCCGCTCGCTATTTCACCACTCCCTCTTCCAACCTCTTTATATTGCCCTCCTTTTCCCCCCTTTCTACTGCACTCTCCTTCTCCACTCCGTTCCCTCTAACACCTGCGTCCCTCTGATCTCGCTCTTTCTATCTCCTCTCCACCCACTCTCACCTAAATCCTGTCCCGTCTGGGTCTCGATACCCCAGCTCTGTGTGAAAGTCTGTGCGCATACCGTCTGTCTGTGCCCCTCTTGAGTTTATGCAACTCTGTAAGGTTACAGCTACGCTCCAGGGAATGAAGACCCCGTCCTCTCTCCATCTCCGTTACACGAGTCCCAGCAATATTCCTGTAAATCTCCCTGTACATTCTTTCCGGCTCACTGGCATTTTACCCAGAGCAGGGCGACCAAAACTGTGCGGGCTCACTGACGTCCTACACCACGGCAACGTGACCTCCCGACACCTGTACTCAGTGCCCAGACCAGTGAAGACCAGCGGGCCAAGTGTCCTGTCCACTCGCATCGGGTGTTTACTACTGGGATCTCCATTTGATTTATTGTCTGAGACTTACATGGCCTAGAATTTCTCTTTTTGCCCCATCAGTGCGGCGCAAGAATGTAAAATTAATGTAAACTACAAATATTAATAAATAACGCAAAAATGTGGAGTTAGTTCTCGTACGTTGAAAGATGTGATGGCGCAGTGGAAGTAGATGTCCCATTGCCTCTCTGTGTTTTGGAATTTCTCCCCGTTTAGGTAATAGCCCGCACATTTATTTCTACAACCAATGTGCACGACCATGCATTTTCCAATATTGTGTTTCATTTGCCAATTTGTTGAACATTCTACTGATCTGTCTGTCCTTCTGCATGCTGCCTTTCTACTGGTTGGTAAGCTGATGGAGAAGATCAACAAAAATGAACCATTTCACGCTTATCCGGGTTGAACATCTGCCACTTACTTGCTCAGTTTTGCATCCTACCAGTGTCCAGCTGTTACCTCTGACAGCCCCCCATGCAACACCTTCAACCTTTGTGTTATCAGCAAACGTGCAAACCCATCCCTCCACTCCCTCATCCAGGTCATTTATAAAAGTCACGAAGAATAAGGGCCCCAGAAGAGATCCCCGAGACACTCCACTGGTGACCGACCTCCATGCAGAATATGACCCGTCTGAAAGCACGCTTTACCTTCTGTGGGCAATGTCCTCTTTGTTCCTATGCCGCCTTACGTTTTCAGTTAGCCTTTCACGGGTTACCTTATCAAATGCCTTGCTGAAATCCATATATATTACATCTACTTCTCTTCCTTCATCAATGTGTTTAATCAAATCCTCAAAAAATTCAATCGGGCTTTTAAGGCACGACCTGCCCTTTAAAAAGCCACGCTGACTACTCCTCGAGTTTAGTTTATAAATTGAAAGAAGGCCAATATGTTTGGCGACAGGAATGAGCTGCCAAGTGCGGATTCGGCCAGGTTGTTTTCTGGCAAAGATGTACCTGCTAAGTTGGAGCCCAGGCGCTGTTTCATAAGAATTGTGGGAGGTTTGGAAGGAGAGAGGAACTTCAGTCTAGAGGATTGGGGACCACACACTGTGAATGGGGAAGGGTGCTGGATAACCAAGGGGCGGAGCAGTTAGGAGTTGGGACTGGGTTTGACGTTTCGGAGATTCCTGATTAATTTCTGGACACTCCGTTAAAGGAAGCGTGAGTGTCTTTGGGGAGGATACAGTGGGGATTCACTAGGATGCTGCCCGGTATAGAGGGCAATATCTATAGGCAGTGGTCAGAATTTTCGGTTTCTTTTCTCTGGAGCGGCGAAGGCGGAGGGGACAACTGGCAGAGGTTTATCACACTAGAACAGAAACAGATGGACCAGAGAGCGTGTGTTATTACCCCCAGGATAAAAATGTCTAATTCAAGAGCGCATGCATTGAGGTGAAAGGGGTAAGTTCAGAGGAGATGAGGTCGACAAGTTTTTTATTCATACAGAGACTGGTGGGTAATTGTTCTGTGCTACCAGAGACGGTGGGGAGGGCAGATCGACAGAGGCGTTTCACTGGCTCTTTGACAGTTACGTGGATTTACAGGGAATTGATAGAGATGGACGTGTGAAAGGCAGAAGGGATTTAGATTAATTGGTATATCACAACATTGCGGGCCGAAGGGTCACCTCTGTCCGGTAATTGACGTTCACTGCTCTACAGGAGGGTCAGGGAGTGTTTTGAACTCACGGGATGGGAAACGCAGGGGGCGGGGTAGATGAAGGAATATGACGCTGCATTGAGAAACTTAGGGAACGACCTCTCGACATAGGCAGTGAACGAGCCACACAGCCCTCACTACTACACAGACACCCCCCTCACCGTGACACCGGCACAGCCCTCACTACTACACAGACACAACCCGCAGCGTGACACCGACACAGCCCTCACTACTACCCAGACACACCCCTCACCGTGACACCGACACAGCCCTCACTACTACACAGACACCCACACCCCTCACCGTGACACCGGCACAGCCCTCACGACGACACAGACACCCCCCTCACCGTGACACCGACACAGCCCTCACTACTACACAGACACCCCCTCACCGTGACACCGACACAGCCCTCACTACTACACAGACACACCCCTCAGCGTGACACCGACACAGCTCTCACTACTACACAGACACCCCCCTCACCGTGACACCGACACAGCCCTCACTACTACACAGACACAACCCGCAGCGTGACCGCGACACAGCCCTCAGTACTACACAGACACCCCCCTCACCGTGACACCGACACAACCCTCACTACTACACAGACACCCCCCTCACCGTGACACCGACACAGCCCTCACTACTACACAGACACACCCCTCACCGTGACACCGACACAGCCCTCACTACTACACAGACACCCCCCTCACCGTGACACCGACACAGCCCTCACTACTACACAGACACACCCGTCACCGCGACACCGACACAGCCCTCACTATTACACAGACACACCCCTCACCGTGACACCGACACAGCCCTCACTACTACACAGACACCCCCCTCACCGTGACACCGACACAGCCCTCACTACTACACAGACACACCCCCTCACCGTGACCCCGACACAGCCCTCACTACTCCACAGACACTCCCCTCACCGTGACACCGACACAGCCCTCACTACTACACAGACACCCCCTCACCGTGACACCGACACAGACCTCAACGGGACATGAACGCGCCCCTCACCGTGACACCGGAACAGCCATCAACGGGACATGAAAGCGCCCCTCATCGTGACACCGACACAGCTCTCAATGGGACATGAACGCGCCCCTCACCGTGACACCGGCACAGCCCTCAGCGGGACATGAACGCGCCCCTCATCGTGACACCGACACAGCCCTCAGCGGGACATGAACGCGCCCCTCACCGTGACCCCGACACAGCCCTCACTACTCCACAGACACTCCCCTCACCGTGACACCGACACAGCCCTCACTACTACACAGACACCCCCTCACCGTGACACCGACACAGACCTCAACGGGACATGAACGCGCCCCTCACCGTGACACCGGAACAGCCATCAACGGGACATGAACGCGACCCTCATCGTGACACCGACACAGCTCTCAATGGGACATGAACGCGCCCCTCACCGTGACACCGGCACAGCCCTCAGCGGGACATGAACGCGCCCCTCATCGTGACGCCGGCACACCGACACGCCTTGCAGCATAACACGAACACACCGTCCAACGATACCGACACACCGTCACGCTCTTCACTTTAGCAAGGACACAGTCCGCCCCGTATGCATAATCCTCTCCCTCTCCAAGAGTCCTCCCCAACTTTATCTATCTTCGCTCTCCTGCAATACTCCCTCTCTCCGTCACAAACTCTCACCTTTACGCCACTCCCGACCCCGTCACCGTCCCTCCCTTACAAGCTGCCCCGTCTTCGTGACACACTCCCTCTCTGCACAAATCACCGTCTCCGTTAACGCCTGTCTTCCCACCGCCACAACCCGTCCCGGTGCCCCGCTGAATCCCGTAAAGATGCAGTGAGATTCGTCTGGATAATGACGAGGGGTCGTGGAGAGTGATCGGTGTAGTGGGAATAGTTTGGAGACTGACGTGGGGCTGCGTGGAGACCACGGTGTAGTGAGATTAGTTTGGAGACTGACCCGGGCCGTGGAGAGAGTGGAGTAGTGGGAATATTTCCAGAAAACTCTCTGGGTTGCCTCGTGGATCTATTTTGCTGCTGTTGAGATTGTCTAACTCTTTTTGATAGGAAAGTGGCTTCTCATGTCGTGTACAAGATAAACTCTGGAAAGTTCGAATGCACCGAATGCAAATCGTCCAGGAAGAGTTCGTCTTGCAATCGTGATAAACACCGTTTCAACTACGAGACAGAGGATGCGGTGTTTCCCTTGACGGGACTGGCTGAGTCTACATCCTTCTGCAGCCTCTGACCACCCTGGGCGTCGTCGACTCCACACCAGGCGGTGATGCGACCGGACAGAGCGCCCCCAGCGGTCATCTATAGACATTTACTCGTGTTCAATGAGAGCCCAAATCATCACAAACTCCTGACGTCACAATAACTTCTGTGGCCAGGGAGTTATGGATGGTGGTCAACCCAAGTGCAGAGTAAGGTCTGGAATTAACTCAGACTCAGACTCAAAATAAACGACGGCGGTAACTGCATCCGAAGTTTCAATCATAACCCACAGTGCTGGAAATGGATCTCCTACGGTTGAGCACTGAGTGTTCAGCACAATCCATTTAATTACAGACATTCCAGGGAGGACTGTGACAGGGAGAAATTGGCAGTCCGAGTCTTAAAGTGAATGTGACAGCGAAGCGCACTCCAAATGAGGCCACACCAGAACCTTAAGATTAAATCCTTGCCTGGGAAATGAATGTGAACCTTTTATTAGCCTTCCTCACCACCGAGTCCTTGAACAATCCAGCCTGTTGGTGGCAAAGGTTTTCAGTGCCCTACCAGGTACACATTCGGAACCCGATACCTTGCGAGGGCTCACCCACCTGAAGGATGATTCTTACATCGGCCGAGAAAATAGAGGTTACAGAAGAGAAGGGGGAGAGCAGAGACGAACATGGTGTCCCTCTCTAATGTTTTTTTAAAATGCAACGTGACTTTCCAACTCGTGTACTTACTCAACTGCAACCCACTTCGTCTCCGTCATCTCCTCCCTCCCCGACATCAGAACCGTTCCCCTCCACTAAAATCCTCCCCGACTCCGTGACTCCCTCCCTCCTGTGCACCGCTACACACGTCAGTTGTTCCAACCTCTCCTCCCCATCCCCTCCTCCGTCTCTGTCAGTCCCTCGCTCTTCCCCACTCTCGGTTCCGGTCACTCTGTCCCTTCCAATCATCCTTGCCCATCTCCATGACCCCCTCGCTCTTCTACACACCGCCAGTCCCTGTCACCACCAGCAGGGCCTGCACCCTACCCTGTCTCCGTCAGCCCCTTCCTCCCCTACGACTCCCCTCGTCGTCAATCCCTTGTTCCCCAACGACCAATCTCGCCACACTCAGACACAACATCCTCTACGTCAACATCCTCCCCCGTTTTCGTCATACTTTCCCTTCTACACACCTCGTCTCCATTACTGCTTTGTCCCCTACAGCTCACGCTGTCTTTGTTATCCCCCCTTCCCCAACTCCTCTCCCCGTCTCTCTGAAACGCTGCATCCCCTACAGTCTTCCACGTTTCCGTCATCCCGCTCCCTCCTCTACCCCGCTCCCTTTCTGAGTTCATGTGGAATTGTGGGGAAGAGGGAGACGTGACGTCTGGAGTTAAACCACCACACCACAACACCCTCCACCGGATGTCCATTTCCACTACCTTCATTTCCATCACCGCAATCTTCGTTTACACACCCCGACTCCATCAACCCACCGTCTCCCGCACGCCTTGCCGTCTCCGTCATCTCCTCCTGCCCCATCTCTTCTTCCCATCTCCCTGACCCGCTCCGTCCCCAAAACACTCCACGGTTCCATCAACCCTCTCGCTCCTCTACACCCCGCGGTTCATCTGGAATTCCGGGGAGGAAGGTGGTGAGGTGACGTCTGGTGTTACAACACCCAACCCCCTCCTCCGGACATCGATCTCTCGGATCCGATCCTGTTCACTGCTCTGTGTGGACAGGCAGGTCTTGTGTTTCCACATCTTTTCCCCACCTGACCACTGTCACAACACCACGTCCCTACTCCCTCCCCTCTCAACATCTCCCACTTCTCCGCTCTTCACTGCTCACCATCTGAACACAAACACACGCACAGTCTCCGAGTCAGACACACAATGAAGGACGACTAGAACGACGGAGTGCTGGGGGTGGTGAGAGGAAAGCAGCTTCTGAACTCCGGAGTGTGTGACGGGACCGGGGGGAGGGAGCTTCAGTCTGTGCCTGACCCCGGGTCTGGGTGATAGGACGGTGCGGGGTGAATTTCATTCATCGTTTGAATCTGTATCCGTGTGATGAACCGGAGCAGAGGAGGCTTACCTCGGAGTAAAGAGGTGGACAATCGCAGCAGCCATTGTTAGAGTAAACAGTATTTGAAGTGAAAGATGGGGGGCTTATCGATTTGATGCCTTAAGGAGGAGAGACCCCGGCGCAAGAAGGCACAAAAATGTTGGCAAATGTGTTTTTCATTTTATTAATTGTTTCGTTTATAATTGCAGTTAGAAAGAGCAATAAGCATGCCTGACAGAAGAGTTGACTGCTTTCCTTGCGGGATGTGGGAGGGCATGGAGACCTCCAGAGTCTCTGACAACTTCACCTGTAAGAAGGTCATCCAGCTGCACCTTCTATCACTCTGCGTTACAGAGTTGGAACTGGAACTTGATGAACTCGGAATCATTCGGGAAGCTGAGCAGATGATAGGGAGGACATATAGAGATTTATTTGCACTCAAGGTGTAGGATACAGGAAACTGGGTGACAGAGAGGAAGGTGAAAGGGGTTAAACACCCAGAGCCAGTGCAGAGACCCCTTGTGGCGAACCCGCTAAAGAACAGGTAGACCACTTTGGATACTTCTGGATCGGAGGAGAGAGGTGCAAATGACAAAGCAGGGGAAAGTCTCACCGGTCAGGTCTCTGGCAGTGACTATGGTTCTGTGGCTCCGCAGGGAAGGGGGTGAAATCTGACGAGTTGTATCGATAGGGTTGTCTTTGTTAATGGAATGGAAAAGAGGAACTGTGGACGAGAACCAGATTCCTCGATGGTATGCAGTCCCCAGAATACAAGATTGTTGCTGGAATTGGGGAGCATGTCATATGAGGTTGAATGAACTCGATCTTTTCTCCTTGGAGCGACGGAGGATGAGCGGTGAACAGATAGATGTGTACAAGATAATGAAAGGCATTTATCCTGTGGACTGTCAGACCTCTTTTACCAGGGCTGAAATGGCTAGCACAAAAGCGCATTGACTTATGGTGCTCGGAAGTATGTACAGAGGAGCTGTCAGGGTAAGTTTTTTTTTTAACGTAGAGGGGTGAGTGCGTGGAATGGGCTGCCGGCGGCGGTGGTGAAGGAGGATACGATAGGGACTTTTGAGAGACTCCAGGCTGACTCCATGGAGCTTGGACAAATAGAGGCCTATGGGTAAACCCTAGGCCCTTCTAAGTTAGGGACATGTTCGGCACAGATTTCTGGGTCTAAGGACCTGTATTGTGCTGTAGATTTTTCTATGTTTCTATGTTGCCTATGTTATAGACACCAGTATATCGGAACGAAGAGGGAGTCGTTTCTGCAAATTTATGTACGTGCAGGCGTGGCCAAAAATAAAAAAGAACTTTCAGTTTAACATTAGTGTTGGAATGAGAACTTCAGATATGTGTATCACTAGATTCTCTTCCACTGAAGGTGCGAACTCTACAGACGGAACGGTTTTATTTCATTTCAATTAATTTCAATTTAAGTTTCATTGTAATTTCAACACACAGAACTGCCCATGAATACAGCCAGGACCTGCTGTTAATTGCCATACCAACGTCCCACATGGCACAAAGCACACACAATATGTATAAAATTGAAAGATAACAAGCATATGTAGGATATCAAGAACACCCATTTACCATTATGCACACACACACACACACACACACACACACACACACACACACACACACACACACACACACACACACACACACACACACTTATGCAGCTTGAGACACGCTGGGCATTTTGAATGCCATTGCAATCCAGAGTTATTCACAAAACAGATTGTACTCTGCCGAATGAACACTGGGGGGCAGCACAGACTCCTGCCTGGAGGCCGTGCCGCACCGCCCTCACCTTGCTCAGCTCCTTCATTTCCTCTCCCATAAACAACTCTCTCAGTTTACACCTGAACTGGTATCGAACTAATATCCCAGCGGTATTGTTTGCCATTAAAAGGGGTATAAACTAGAGTTGCAGGGACATGTAAATAAGAACGCCATTACATATAGTTGAGTGGTTGTTGAGACAGATGATGCTAATACTTCTGAAAAAGTCAAGAAGGAAAAAGTTGATCCTGCTGGGACTCATGTTCTGAGTTGTGTACGTTTCAATGCAAGAAGTATTGTTTGAAGGGCAGATGCGCTCAGGTCAGGGGTTATGGTAGATATTAGTGAGACTTGATTGCAGGTGGGACAGTACCGTTTGCATAAGCTATGAAGGAGACACACAACCCTCATAGTGACACGGAGACGTTCTTCAATGGGACACTGAAAGTGTTTCGGTGTCACTGCCACAACCCACATCTGACATGAACACGCCCCTCATCTGGACACTGACACCACTGACAGGCTCTGCACCACAGCAGGATCTCACCACTCAACGATACCAACACAGAGTCAGGCCCTGCACTGTAACTCGAATACAGTCCTCTCCGTATGCATAACACCCTCCCTCTCCAAAACCACTCCCCTACTCCATCACACTACTCCTACACGATTCCCAGACACCGTCACGCAGACTGCATTACACCACTCCCGTCTCCGTCACCCAATGCTCGCCTACAAGCAGCCCCGTCTCCGTGAACAACACCCTCTCCTGCACACTTTGCCGTCTCCATCATCCCGTACGTACCCATACGCCCCGCCCCGTCGCCGTGATACACTCCACCCGCTAAACGCTCCCCATCTACGTCGTCCCTCCACTCTCCTCCGACTCTGTGACACAGGCAACTGCGCCGAGTATGATGGGGAGATGATAGCTGGTGTTTCACCTCCCCCCGTACCATGGATATCGATCACCAGGATCTGAATCTCTCCACAACTCTGCATGCACAGGCCGGTCATGTGATTCCACACAACTTGCATCAGTGTTTGCAAGCTCACCGCCCTTTCCCTGGCCTCCTCTCTCCTCCCCTTCCTTCCTCTAACGGCAGCACACACTGCGCTCACACACAGACACACCATCTTCGAGAGACACACACAATTCAAGACTACTGGAATGCCGAAAGGCTGGGTATTGGTGAGTGGGGAGACCGGAGGAGGGAGAGGGTTACGTAATTTTGCTGACTCCGGTAGGGTGTGCGGCGATGGCGGGAGGGTCTCTGCATGTCCGACCCCGGGAGAGTGAAGGGATAATATTTAGGGAGCTTCGCTGGTTATCCGACCCAGGAACTATGCGTTTGGACGGTGTGGACGGAGCTTCACACTGTGTGTGACCCCGGAGTGTGAGTTGAAACAATATGGAGGGAGTTCCACTCTGTGTATGATCCCGGCGGTGTGTGATGGATCGTTGCGGAGGGAGCGTTACTCAGTGTATGTTTCCAGGAGTGTGTGATGGGATTGCATGGAGGGATTCTCGCTCTGTCCGTGACTCCTGGCCATGGTTCAGTGGATTCTGGCGTTTAAACAGACTCCAAACAAAGACAGGGAGCCAGAAAATGGCGCCTCACACGTTCTGCTCCAACGGCTGCAAACTGAACACCCTTTCTGTGGCCCGACTCTCCGCCCCTTCCTTCCTCTTTTCACAGCACACCATTCCTTCTCTATGATTCTTTTTAAAAATATATTTTACTGAAAGAACGGCACAATATAGAATACATGATGTATTATATTTTCCTCCAGTTTGCTTTTGTATCTTATCCCTAAACAAACCTCCCCTCACCCTACCTCCACGAACATACAATGAGAGCTAATGTATTTACAATACAACACTTTACAAATACAAGTACGGACATTTCACAGCCGTGCCCCCACACTACTTCAAGACGAAGTCCCACACACATCTACAACATCTCAGATGATCCAGAATACACTCATATTACAATTCATCAACCACCCAGTGAGGTAACCATATACGTGTTAAAAGGGAAGCAACATCCCAAGTACAATAAAATGCTTAGTAAGTAACTAGTAGGTAATTCCTTAAGACTCCCAAAATATGTCAAGAAAGCTCCACATTTCGAATAGAACTTCTTCACAGACTCCCTCAGAGTGAACTTAATCTTTTCTAATTTCAGGGGGAAAAAATATTCCGTCCTCTAACCAAGCAGCAGCAGACGGCGGAGTGGCAGATTTCCAGACCAGCAAGATTCTCCTACGGGACAAAAGCGATGTAAGTGAAATGATATCCGACTGGTTTGCATTTAAACCCAAAACATCATCTGCCACACCAAATACAGCTATAAGCGGGCAAGGTCTCAGTGTCACCCCCAAAACCTCACTGATAATTTTAAAATCCAGTGCCCAGTAGCCATCAAGCCGAGGGTAAGACCAAAATGCATGCACTAAACCAGCCGGAGAGAAGGAACACCTGTCACAGCCAGCGTCTGTCCCAGGATATATGTCGGCACGCCTGGCTTTACTTAAATGTACCGTGTAAAACTTTAAATTGTATGAGCCCGAGTCTAGCCCATGATGACGAGGAATGAACCCTATTCAGTGCTTTTGCCCAATATCCCTCAGCCAGATCCACACCAAGGTCATCCTCCCAGGCAGTCGTAGTTTCGTTTAGATCCTGAACTCCCAAAGACATCAGCTGAGAGTGTAGTACAGAGCTTTATTATTAAAGCTTTATAGCTTCATTATTAAAGCTGGGAGTGAGTTTGTCCCACAACATAGCAGGTGGTAGATCAGGAAAAGAATGAAGTTTTTCCTTGACAAAGTGGTGAATCTGCAAGTATTGAAAAAAAATGATTATACGGAAGGCCATAATTACTGCACAGGTTATCAAAATTATAAAATATATTGTCAGTGCACAAATCTTTAATGCGCATAAGACCGTTGAAACCCCATTGTCTAAAAACTGAATCGAGTGTGGAGGGAAGAAATAGATGGTTTCTATGAATGGGACCCAAAACTGAACTAATATGAACGTATAGTGGTAGTGAAATTGATTTAAAATTTTTGAGGGTGGAGCGCACGACAGGGTCAGACGTGAATTGAGAGGATTTCAATGGCAATGTTCTGTGACCCCTCTCCTAACACCTTGAAATAATGTAGTTGTCTTAAGTGCAACAGAAAGAGGCTTAACTGCAATTGCAAAACGATTCTGTGATTCTTAAGTGGGTGAGTGATCAGCTGGACTTCCTGGTCCATATATGTTCCAATGAAATCGATATGTATGGGGAGGTGGTTCTGCAGAGTGAGGTCAGGGATTTAGCTATTAAATTAAAGGACAGGACCATCAACCGTCCCAGTGTGCCTAGACCGTGGAAGACCATATAGTTTAGCACGTGGCTCAAGCTACGGTGCAGATGGGAGGGTTTCAGAATTCATTGTGTTTATTCCAAGGAACGTGGGATGTCAACAGAAGAGATAGAAGACGGTTTACACATAAACTGGATTGGAGCTGATATCCTAGAGGGAAGGTTTGTCAGTACTGTGCATGAGAGTTTTTGGGAGAGTAGTTGAACTCGATTTGCAGCGTGGAAGGGATTCATAGATCTAGAGCAGATAGCGGAGTCGATATGGAGACAGATATTGTTAAGACCTCAGAACAAGTCAGGAATCTAAAGGTTGTGCATCATGCGACTGGTCCCCTGATCTCCGTATATTTCAATGCAGGAAGCTTCTACGAAGCGCAGTTGAGCTCAGGGCATGAATCAACACAGTGAATATGTTTTTTACAGCCATTATTGAGAAGTGGGTGTAGGAGGAGCAAGCAGGACAGCACGATATTTTGGGTTTCCCTATTTTAGACGTGAGAAAACGGAAGAATTAAAGGAGCAGGGGTGACATTGCAGTGATGAGCAAATGTCACCACAAAACACAGTCAGAACAGACAAGACAACTTGTCTAAGTGAAGCTTTATGGGTGGAAATATAGAAACATAGAAAACTTACAGCACAATACAGGCCCTTCGGCCCACAAAGTTGTGCCCGACATTTCCCTGCCTTAGAAATTACTAGGCTTACCCAAAACCCTCTATTTTTCCAAGCTCCATATATCTATCCGAAATCACTTAAAATATGCTAATATATCTGCTTCCACCACCTTTGCCGGCAGCCCATTCCACGTACTCACCAAACTCTGCGTAAAACACCTACCCCTGACATCTCCTATATACCTACTCCACAGCAACTTAAACGTGTCCTCTTGTGGCAACCATTTCAGCCCTGGGTAAAAGCCTCTGACTGTCCACAAGATCGAAGCCTCTTATCATCTAATACACCGCTAACAGGTCAACTCTCATCCTCCATCGCTCCAAGGAGAAAAGGCCAATTTAACTCAAACTCTTTTCATAAGGCATGCTCCCCAATCGCAATTTCCTTGTGGATCTCCTCTGTACCCTATCTATGGCCTCCGCATCCTTCCTGTTGAGAGGCGACCAGAACTGAGTACAGTACTCCAAGTGGGGTCTGACCAGTGCCCTATGTAGCTCTAACATTATCCCTCGACTCCTAAATTCATTTCCATGTTTGATGAAGGCAAATACACCGCATGCCCTCTTAACCCCAGAGTGAAACTGCGCAGCTGCTTTGAGCGTCCTATGGACTCGTGTCCGAAGATCCCTCTCATCCTCCACACTGTCAAGAGTCTTACAAATAATGTTATATTTTGCCATTATATTTGACCTACCAAAATGAACCACTTACCTGAGTTAAACTCCATCTACCAGTTCTCAGCCTGGTTTTACATCCTATCAATGTCCCGCTGTAACCTGTGACAGCCCTCAACACTATTCACAACACCACTAAACATTGTGTCTTCACCAAATTTACTCACCCATCCCCCACTTATTCTCCCAGGTCATTTATAAAAATCACGAATAGTAAGGGTCCCAGACCGGATCACTGAGGAACCATACTGGTCACCGCCCTCCGTGCAGAATATGTCCCGTCTACAACCGTTCATTGCCTTCTGTGGGCAAGTAGGTCTGGATCCACAAGGGAATGTCCCCTTTCATCCCATGCTTCCGTACTTTCTCAATAAGCCTTGTATGGGGAACCGCATCAAATGTCTGGCTGAAGTCCATGTACTGTACACCACATCTACTGCTCTTCCTTCACCAATGGAAATGAGGAAATGAGGAACAAGAAATGTATAACCATGACAGTGGGACTATATTGTAGACCAGCCAAAAGTCCGCTGGATTAGAAGGAACACATCTGTTGAGAGATCGCAGACAGTTGCAGGAAATATAAGATTGTGATAGCAGATGATTTCAGCTTTCCACCTATTGACTGAGTCGCCTACTGCAAACAGGGCCAGTGGGATAGAGTTTGTCAAAAATGTTCAGTTCAGGTAAGATACCTTAATCAGTACGACGACTTCCCAACGAGAGACAGAGAGAGACAGAGAGACATAGAGAGAGAGGGGGGGGGGGAGAGAATGAGAGAGAGGGGGAGGAGAGAGGGAGAGGGAGGGAGAGGGGAGAGAGAGAGAGAAAGACAGAGAGAGAAAGACAGAGAGGGGGTAGAGAGAGGGAGGGGGAGCGAGAGAGGGGGAGAGAGAGAGACAGAGAGAGAGAAAGAGAGGGGGAGAAGAGAGAGAGAGAAGAGAGAGAAAGAGAGACAGCGAGAGAGAGAGAGAGAGAAAGCAATACTTGATCTGCTACTGTGGCATGAGATAAGGCGGGTGTCAGAGTTTTGTTCAGGGCCACACTTTGCATCTAGTGATCAGAAAGTCATTAGTTTCAAGTAAAATGTCGGAAACGATTGGACGTTCCTCAGGTTTAGATACTAAATTGGAGTAAGGCCAAGTTTGCCTTGGATCAGCAAGGATGTGGACAAGTTGTTTAATGGCAAAGGTGCTCTTGGTAACTTGGAGCCCAAGCGCCTTTTAATTCGTTGTAGCAGGGAACGACCCAGACTGTGAACAGGGGGACGTGTTGAAGGCGAGAGGGATTTTGGAGTACCAGACTGGGGAATACACAATGTGAATAGAGGGACCCCTCCCGTCACCTTCGCTCGTCCCTCCCTTACAAACCTCCATGTCTCCGTACCCCACACTCTTCTTCGTATGCGTCACTCCTCTCTCCCCTGCACTCCTCCCCATGTCCGTCTTCCCGTACCTCCGCTATGCCCCTGAACATATCTGTATCTCACACCGCTACACCCCTCCCTCTCTGTGTGTGATGAAGAAGGGGATATGGATATCTCTTGTCAGACTTCCCACTTTCCACCGGATATTGATCTCTCGGTTCTGAATCTCTCCCCAGCTCTGCGTGGACACCACTTCCTTTAGTGTCCACTATATCACCGCCCATATATTCCCATTCCGGGCTCTGCCTCCCCACACCCCCTCCCCCTACATACATACACAACCACACACTTCAGATAGTGTGTGTGTGTGTGTGTGTGTGTGTGTGTGTGTGTGTGTGTGTGTGTGTGTGTGTGTGTGTGTGACTGTGGTGGTAGTTGGGGTACCTTATCAAATGCTTTGCTGAAATCCATATACACTACATCTACTGTTCTTCCTTCATCAACGTGTTCAGTCACATCCTCAAAAAATTCAATCATGCAGCAAAACTTGTCCTTGACAAAGCAATTCTGACTGTTCCTAATCATATCATAACTCTCAGAAACCTCTTAAACACTGCCTCTCAGGATCTTCTCCATCAACTTACCAACCTGTCGTGTAAGACTCACTGGTCTATAATTTCATGGGCTAACTCTACTCCCTTTCTTGAATAAAGGAACAACATCCGCTACCCTCCAATCCTGTAGAAACTCAATCATCCCCACTGATGTTTCAAAGATCATCGCCAGAGGCTCAGCAATGTCAAAAGCTTAGTACCTCTTTCTTAGTATCAACATGTTCAAGCTTTTCAGTCTGCCGCTAGTCATCACTACTATCACCAAGATCCTTTTCCATAGTGATTGCAGAAGCAAAGTTTTCATTATGTTCCTCTGCTATTTTCTCTGGTTCCAGACATACATTGTCACTGTCACACTTGATGGGTCCAGTTCTTTCACGTCTCATCCTCTTGCTCCTCTCTTATTCAGTGTAGAATGCTTTGTGGTTTACTCTAATGCTGTTCGCCAAGGTCCATTCTGGCTCTCCTAGTTTCCTTCTGAAACTCATTCCTATTAGCATTATCAGCTTGTAGATCTCTAACATCACCGAGTCCTCTAAACATTTCGTAAGCTATTCTTTTTTTCTTGACAGAGATTCGTCACTTTCAGATCACTCCCGACCGGCACAAGAAGACCCCTTGGGAGGAATATCAGGAGATGAACAGGAACCGGTGCCAATATCGTCTAAATGTCCATGAGTTGCATTCGAACGTTGAATCCAGGATAACCGCGAATTCCCTTCTGGTCCTCTGCCAGACTTCCTGTCTCACGACTGCTTACATCCTCAACAAGAATCTCTCGATCTCCGCAAACAAATTCCTCGGCTAACTGTTGACCAGCAGGAAAGGTGAGGTAAAATCCCCCATCCCCCCACTCCTAATCTTAAAGACAGAGAGAGAGAGCGAGAGAGAGAGAGAAGAGAATGTGAGAGGGAGTGAGAGAAGGAAAGAGATACAGAAAGACAGACAGATAGAGAGCGGAAGTCTCTGTGTCCGAACCCGGGAGTGTGTGATGGGATGGTATGGAGGGAGATTCATTCTGTGTCTGACCCAAGCAGTGGGTGATGGGACGGTGTGGAGGGAGATTCACTCTATGTTTAACCCCGGGATTTTGTGATGGGACCGTGTGGAGGGAGATTCCCTCTGTGTCTGACCCTGGGACAGATTACTGGGACGGTGTGGAGTGACATTCATACTGTGTCTGACCATGGGACTGAGTGATGGGACGGTGTGGAGGGAGATTCCATCTGTGTCTGACCCCGGGAGTGTGTGATGGGACGGTGTGGAGGGAGATTCACTCTGTGTCTGACCCTGGGAGTGTGTGATGGGACGGTGTGGAGCGAGATTCACTCTGTGTTTAACCCCGGGATTGTGTGATGGGACGGTGTGGAGGGAGATTCACTCTGTGCCTGACCCCGGGAGTGTGTGATGGGACGGTGTGGAGGGAGATTCACTCTATGTTTAACCCCGGGATTGTGTGATGGGACGGTGTGGAGGGAGATTCACTCTGTGCCTGACCCCGGGAGTGTGTGATGGGACGGTGTGGAGGGAGATTCACTCTATGTTTAACCCCGGGATTTTGTGATGGGACGGTGTGGAGGGAGTCACTCTGTGTCTGAGCCTGGGACAGAGTAATGGGACGGTGTGGAGTGACATTCATACTGTGTCTGACCATGGGACGGTGTGGAGGAAGATTCACTCTGTGTCTGACCCCGGGAATGTGTGATGGGACGGTGTGGAGGGAGATTCACTCTGTGTCTGACCCCGGGAGTGTGTGATCGGACGGTGTGGAGGGAGATTCACTCTATGTTTAACCCCGGGATTGTGTGATGGGACGGTGTGGAGGGAGATTCACTCTCTGCCTGAGTCCGGGAGTGTGTGATGGGACGGTGTGGAGGGAGATTCATTCTGTGTCTGACCCTGGGACAGAGTAATGGGACGGTGTGGAGTGACATTCATACTGTGTCTGACCATGGGACTGAGTGATGGGACGGTGTGGAGGCAGATTCACTCTGTATCTGACCACAGGAGTTAGTGATGGCTCGGTGTGGAGGGAGCTCCACGCTGTGTCTGACCCCGGATGTATTTCGCTGATGGAGTTCAACAAAGATAAGTGTGAGGTGGTTCATTTTTGTAAGTCATATATGATGGCAAATGTTAATGGAAAGTCTACCGACAGTGTAGAGGATCAGAGAAATCCTGGGCCCAGTCCAGACGACATTCTAAGCAGCTGTGCAATTTGACTCTCTAGTTACGAAAGCACACGGTGCTTTGGCCTTCATCAAACCGTGGGATTGAGTTTTGGAGCGAAGAGGTAATAACACAGCTATATACAACCCTTGTCAGATCCAACTCAGAGGACTGTGCTCAGTTCCTGTCTCCAAGTCTCCTAGTCTATCTGCTATTCACTGTAACCACACCCTCTCCCTTTATCTCCCTTTCTCTCTCTATCTACCGCTCTCCAGCGTCCCTATCCCACTCAAACCCTCACCTTCTAAACCCCAAACATGCGTTCTCTCTCTCTCTCCCTTTACACACCCTCTCTGTACCACCTATATATTTCTGTCTCCGTCTATCTAACCCACACTCAT